>NC_081408.1:430925273-431227773 GCF_030272615.1 Cryptomeria japonica | reverse complement strand
AAATTTGATGTTCTCTAGTGTCAGGAGAAATTACCCGCAGTGCGTCATTTAGTTCCGGAGTTGACCTAGGCTGAGATTAGACACATAGATGCTTGTGGTTTACATCATTTGTTATATACACCTGAGATTACGCATAACAAAGGTTTGTTGACAACATTGGCTGAGAGATGGCACAATGAGCATAACACTTTCCACCTCCTGACGGGTGAGATTAGTGTGACTTTGGAGGATGTCTACAGGATTTTGCATATCCCAGTGACTGGCAAGCTTGTGCAGTATGATTATCAAGATCAGGTTGGGATAGAGGCTTGTAGAGTTGTGTTTGCTGATGAGAGCATTGGTAGAGGAGAGATCCGATGGGTTGATATGGTGATGTATTATGAGGCTCTTTCTATTATTCTTGCTGGTTTGATTGGAGGATTTATATGTCCTGATAGGAGATCACAAGGTTTTTCGGTTGGATGGGGTGAGATTCTCCTTACTATGGTTTAGCATCATACTCGATATGCTTGGGGTGTTTGCATGCTGACACATTTATATCATGATCTTCATCAGGTAGTTGTATGATGAGAGTGCGAGTTTATCTACTGGATGCACTTTATTAGAGATCTAGTGCTGGGAGCACATTGCTGTTACTCACCCTATCCATCATAGAGTTCATGGAGAGAGGTAGCCATATGTATATTTCTATGCAGGTATCCTTACTTAGCATAAGCTGGGTAAGGTGGAGTATTGGTGTTGGGTGCTTGATTCATTAGACAACATCACTTGGAGACCATATCTTGATTGTGAGCCCTGGATGGATGATGCACAAACATTACCTTGTATTATACAAAGTAGATATCTCATTGGTCGAACACCTTTTATTGTTGAGCGACAGTTGATTGGTCAAATTTTGAGACAATTTGGTATCATCCAGCCTATGCCTACTGATGTGACGATATATACTCGACGGTATAGAGATAGACGAGATTGGGGACCTTTGTTGTCATTTGAGATTGCTCATGCAGAGTTTTTTGCTACTCCGAGAGTGGCTTATGATATGAGATTACACATTCTTGATCCTAGGGTTACTGCAGAGTATGCTTAGTATATACTAGCTCATCCATTTCCTCGTATTATTGATCTAGCAGATCCTCCTCCTAGTACAGGAGATGATGTTGATGATTCAGATGATCCAGTTTCTAGGAGACACAGATAGAGATGAGAGATTAGAGCTTCTCATGAGGCTGGGGGAGGTGGAGATGATGGTGGGGATGGAGTTGGTGGTAGGAGACCTAGATGGAGGGGAGGTCGATTGAGAGTTCATGGAGGACCATTTGGGCTGGCTGGCAGGATTGAGAGACCACGTCCTATGGGTGGGAGGGATGTTGGATGGATTGGGAGAGAGCATGGCAGGATTGGTATGAGATCACCGAGAGGGTTTCCATTGACAGGAGGCAAGGTGAATGGACTGGATGGGGGTTGTGGGAGAGGCATTCGTTTCAGATAGATTCGGCCAGATCCTCGAGTTATTGCAACGCATGGTGGAGATGATGAGGATCCCGAGGATCATGTTCCCTTGATTAGATGATGGATTCAGAGAGTTACTCGTATCGTAGATTCCAGCAGTTGGACAGGTTGGTGGTGAGGGGATTGGGATTCATGTACCACAGCAAGATGTACCAGAGTAGGTTGCACCAGTGCATGATATGCTAGATGTAGTTATACTAGAGCATGATGTGCTAGGGTAGGATACTATTGACAGTCTGAGAGAACATATTGATCAACTTCGAGCACAGGTACAGACTCTTATTACTGAGCGAGATATAGCTGTTAGGAGACAACAGGATACTCAGGGTCTTCTAGATCATATTCAGTAGGTTGGATTAGGTAATCTCTCAATGGATACTGTTAGAGCACTATTTCGGGCCAGGATGGAGACTTCCTACTGGTGATGATGATATGAGGAGACAGGTAGTTATCATACCATCGTGCTGATGGATACTAGCAGTGGTGGGGTCATGGGACCTCCTTAGAGGAGTGGTGAGCATGGGAGATAGGCATCTGGAGGATCTTCTTGCCCACAACTACAGATATGGACAGAGTCAGGTGGTAGTGGTACATGATAGCCTTGACTTGATTTGTATTTGATGAGACATTTGTATTATTTATCAGATATCATTGTATACTTGGACTTTTATTGTTTTATGATGATCTATATGCAGACATGAACTCTATATGATGATGATGATTTATATGTATGTTACTCTATGTGATGATGATGATTTATGCTTTGATGATCTATATGCTTTGATTATATGGATGCAGTGATTATATGTTTTTGTTTTGATTTTCGATGATCTTGGATGCAAATGAAAATGATTTATATATTAAATGATGCAAATGCAATGATCTATATGGAATGCAAGTGAATGATTGATTTGCTTTTGATTATGCAAATGTAAATGATCTATATGAAATATTTTTGTGTTTTTATGTAATGTTTATGATGATTATGAATCTAAGTGCAAAGATGTAACTAAATGATCATTATAAAAATGATAATCCAAATAATAATGATGATACACTATATGATAAATGAAATGCACTCAATTAATTGCAAACTAATGCAATGATAAAATGCAACTTGTTGGGCCCATATACAAATTTCCATTCTATATGCACCCCTGTTTGTAGTCATGCTGGTCTAGTTCATTGGTCGAAGGCTTGTTTAAATTTTGCTCTTGTCTTTCGGTCCTTGTTAGTTTTCATTGCATTGAACTTGAACTTGAACTTGAACCTTTTTGGTTCAAGGTTCAAAGTTCAATGAGCGTTGTTTTGAGCGTCCTTTCCTCCCATGCAACTTTAAGCTTTGCTAGTCTTACCAGTATTTTGCATTCTTTGAACCTTGAACTTGAACTGTTTTGGTTCAAGGTTCAAGTTCAAAATTCGTCATGTTAATTTTTTTTGTGCTGCTCATGCAAGGTTCTGAGTTATATGTTCAGGTTCTTTGGAAGGCGTGTGACTTGCCACATGGTGATGGCGTGGGTTTTCAGAACTTGATTGACGACCGCCGAAGGAAAGAATATTCTTTTTCCAATAATTTGAAGTCTGCCATTTATGGCAAGTATGTGTGAAAATTGGCAATGTCAGAAGAGAAGTGACTTAATGGTTAAGGTGAACCACAGCATAATCATTTCAAAGTAACTTCACATGAACAAGGAGTAATAAGGGTAGTTTTAGTAATGATGGACAAGATTTTCTCTGCTTTAAAATTAAGTAGTTGTCTCATCAGAAGTATTATTTTTTGTGAGAAGATTTTGGGGAAGGAGTTTTCAGAGCGGGAAAATTAGGTAGCGATAAAGGTGTACAGAGAGCAGAGGAAGTTATGTTCAACAATTTTCTAAATTGCTGCAATTTATTTTAAAAGATCTAGGTGTTCTTTAGCTTCTTGTTTTGTGTTCAATTTCTTTCTTCACCTAGGGTTAATTTGGGAAAAAACCACGAACTAGAAGATGAGGCCTTATTTACCCAATTTGGTGAGCTCATCTTCCCTTGTAAGTTCTTTACCAGAATTGGGAGACACAACCCTGGTTCAACTAGATTTAGAGGTCTTTCTAGGGAAAATTAAAAATTCAACCGCAGACATGATGAAAGATGTGGCTCTGAGTAGTTTATTGGAAGCCGTTGCTTTCCCCACTACTGCTCCTTGTCCAGAATTAGTCTTAGAGTGTATGAATCATTATGACAAGGGCAACAGGTGCATAAGGAGAAACAATGGTGAAGTTTTGTCATCTATTGATAGACAGACGGTAATGGCAGCTATGGGTATCCCACACCGGGAACCCTATGAAGACTAGACCATTGGTAAATCATACGGGATCTTCTCTGAGAAGAAACAGTATTATAGAACAGTGATTGCTTGAAATTGGCTGATAAAATTCCAAAAGGGAGGCTCCAGGTTATCGAGACCCTTAACTCGTGAACACTTAATCCCAGTAATCCGAGATGTGGTCATACTGCTGAGCAGGGTAAAAGGTAATTCTCATTTAGTTTACTGGGAGGACTGGATGTATTTCTCCATCCAGGTTACTCTGGATAAAAATCTCTTTATTGATTGGGGAACTATTACCGCAGAAAGATTACATGAGGGTTAGATTAACTATCTTGGAATGTCCAATTTTTATATGTCATCCTATCTGCTATACATGCTTGCCTGCGTCAGAGAGTGGTCCGGGTTGTCACATGTAAAATGGGTTCAAGGTATGAGAATTTATGAGTATCATCCTAGTTTAACCTTGAAAGGGCATGTTGATGATTACCTCCATTGGACTGATGTTTTCACTGGAAGGCTAACCTTTGAGTTACAGGGAAGTTTGCACAGAAGAATGTCCAAGGAAGCAGTTGAACTCGTCAATGTATATGGCAGTTTCTTCATATAGTTCAGCCATTTCACTTATTTAAGAGTCGGACGATTTAAGGGTAAGCCCTTTAGGCTTCCTAGTTACATCTTAGACTCTTGCATATTGATTAAGGTATCTAGACAGCTCGCTTACGTGGCCAAAGATTATGGTGAGGACTCCGATACAAGCGGGATTTTTCCCATTGATTTAGGAAATTATAGCTGCAGATCCGTTTCTGATGCATTGAACCTTGAACTCGAATTTAAAAAGTTTCATTTGAAGTCCTTTGTAAAGAGGGATAACTTTGATAGTAGGGGTTTCATTCCTTAGTATGTAAAGAAATCTGTGTTTGATCAACATGTCTCTCAGTTGGAAGATTATTGGGAGGGCTGTCGAGATGAATTTGAAGTACGGAGAAGGAGTTGGTCAAGACTAACTTTGAAGAAAATTCATGATATGAAGTTACCCATGGATAATTCAGGTGTCACCAGTGATGATGAGGATACACTTGACTTTGAGTTTATGAGACGGGTTCATAATGAACCTCTTCCGGAAGTAGATTGGAACAAGAAGATGAGTGACAGTGTTCAGACACGCACTTTTGGTGTAATCCGGAGGACAAAAAATTGGTTGAGAGGTCATCGTTCTCACCCAACGCAAACCACCAGCCCAAGAAGTAAAAGTGGGAAGAGGAATACTGTGAATAAAATTTCTTCTGTGACTAACATTCCTGTTTCTAATGCAGGAAAAGTACAGGGAAGGATTAAGGAGGAGAAACCTAGCATCGAGGTCGAATTTCCTGTTGCTGGTCGGGTAACCAAATCAAGATCCAAGAAGGGTTTCAAACTGTCGACTTCTCACCTTTGGATTAGGATCTAGAAGAAACACCGAGCAAAATGACATCCCTTGTTTCAGAAGCAGACAAGCTTTCAATTGACATTGATACTATTTTTTAGGATTCAGGAACACTTGAGATTCAGTCTCATGTAGGTCATACCACTCCCCCGTCCTCAGTGGGGTTTTCATCCATTTCCTCAAAAGAGTTAACCCTAGCACCAAAATGGCTAAATGACTCCATCTCTAGAAAAAGGAATGTAGTTCCTATTTCAGTATCAATGGAGGACGCTGTAAGAAAATGCCTAGGAAGGGTCTGTGAAGCCTAAAAAGTTAAAAACAGAGTCAATGATTAACTTTGATGAAAATACGAAGCACTGGACTGCGGATATCGCTAGACCCAGGCCTAACAAAGATGCTGCTACAGCCTCAGAGGCAGATTATGCTATGGAACAGTTAGATTTGGGAGTCGGAACCAGAGCTGTGGATGTTAAACACCCAGAGACTTCTACCAAATGAATCATCTCCCGTACATAGAAGGATGAAATGGACAAGGCTGAGTTGAAGCAGAGTTTGACACAAATGGCTCAATATATCCATGCCTTGTAGAACAACCCGTTTCCATTATCACAACATTCAGGACCTTTTAGTCCAAAGTCACCTAGCAATCAGAAATTCCTGGATGAAGTTCAACGGAACAAGATGATCACCTAGGTTTTCTCAGAATGGCTCACCACAATCATGTGCCAGGCAACCAATTACATAACTGACTTTGTTCATATTTTTAAGGATGCCAATGAGGTCACCAAAACCTTAGATACTGACTTGGTCTCATGGCAGAAAGAAAAGTCTAAATGGGTTGTGATTTCGAAGCAGATGCGGGATATCAAACGTTATGGGCTAATGAATTTTCTTGCTGAAAACCAAGTGTCAGGCTTGAATGAAGATGCCATGTTCATTTGCAAAGAAAGTATCGAATGACACAATCAGATTATTGAGCAGGGTTATAATGAATCAGCCAGCCTAAGCTATGAATTAACCAATTCGGCAGTCACATCAGGCAGATTAAAATGGAGAAAACCCTATCTGTGGAAGATTTCACATGGATATCCAAGGTGGAATCAATGTTCATCGTGTGCCTCGATCATCTGGATTCTCATAGGGATAAAGTGCAAATGGTAAAGAGGAAGAAGGAGCTTTGGAAGTAGAGAGTTATTCATATCAGTTTGCCGCACGTAACGACAATCCAGGAGTTTTCAAAAGTACATCGAGAGTGGAGTGCGACCAAGGCGGTGATGGTGTCTGTCCAAGACACTAATCCAAGCGATAACACTGAAAAAGAGCAGTCTGCATGACTAGCACTTCTGGCAGTTGTTTGCCAGCAAGTCTAGTTATTTTTCTTTAAAAATTCAGTTATTGTAGTTAGGGTTGATTTCCATTAACTCTTATGAGTTAATTTTACTTTGGTTAAAAAATATTGGGTCTAGTTTCCTATAAGTATCTGGTGTAATGACTTTGTTGAGGTTCGCTAAGTTTTTGAAAAGACTGGCTTAAAGATTAGTTAAATATATTTTGTGTATGAAGAAAGTGGAGGAACATCTGTGAATGTTAATCTTTTTAACAACTATTTTCAATTTCAAATTTGTGTGTTTGATTTCAAAGTTGATTTCTTTGCAAGTCTATTTTGAGGAAAGGGCTGTTATACTTTTTATATATGCAGAAGGTTATTGGCTAGATTCATTTTGGAAGCCTTTTCATTTTGTTTTAGTGATCATATGAAGTCTCTCAGCTTTATATATAAAATTATATATGGATCAGTACCTGCATTTATTTTGTATTGACTGGTGTATGCAACTGCCTTTAAGTGCTTTCTGGAGAAAAGCATTCCATTGATTGTACGTAATTTGGAGCTGAATGAACATTAACTAGAGGGAGCTGTACCTAAATTCAGAGGTTACTCAATTAAATGGTTTTCCAACTGATTGGTAGGAGAAATTGTCTGTTTTTCTATGTTTCACACTGAGGTTATTTAATTACATAATGAATGACAAATCTTTATACCAACAAATTTTTGGCGACTCTGCTGTGGAGTGAAGAGAAAAATTGAACTGCGAAACCAAATTGTCTTTATAGTATACTCTATTTTCTATAAATGGTTTTGCCCCTTGAAGGGTTCTTGCCTTTCTTGCAACCAAATTTAAACTGGGTACAAGAGGAACAAAATAACATTACCTCAGAGTTGGATACTCTAGCCTAGAGGCATAGAGGAAGTCGGGCAGAATATGATAGAATCAGTGCTCTTCTTAATGAAATTGAAAGACAATCGGATCAGCCTGAGTTAGTCATTGAAAGAATAGTGGTTCCTAGGGTCTTCTTTATTCACATCCCTGACAATCAATTCCAAATTTCTAGACGTTTGTTGCCTTGATTGTTCCACACTAGACTCCAGACCATATACCAGATCCCAGAGGAGAGGGGGGGTTTCTGATCCTATCTTTGAAGAATTACATGTTGAAATGTGGTGACTGATCAGCAAAGTATTGTACACTCAGCACGTATCCTCGCCGAGGTCCGGGGCCAGGCCGGGCCTTGGACAGGGGTTCAGGGGCGGCAACCCTAGAGAAAAATAGGGGTTCGGGGGCAGGAGCTCTCGAGAAATTTTTTTTGCCATTTTTCGTTGATGAAAACCGACATTGTAATAAAACCCTAAAAAGGCCGACTTTGTTTGTTGCCCTAAAAACGCATGTTATAAGCGACTGGGATGCTTAAGGCATTGTAAGGTTGATGTACTATTTTTGCTGGATAATAAAAAAGATTGGACGACTGTGTATGGTGGACGTAACCTATTCTGGGTGAACCACGTTAAATCTCTGTGTTATCTGTGTCTTGTTTTATTTCTTTATCTTTTGTATTTAAATCTGCATATAATTGTTAGTTCATATTTGCTTCGGATCTGCTTGAAACCCTAACAATTGGTATCAGAGTGAGGTTTTCTATAAATTGGCAGGACTTTCAGATTTGAGTGGGAGCAATGAAGGATTCCAAATTCAAGGTCAAAAAGTTTAACGGCCAAAATTATCAGTTATGAAAAATGCAGATGGAGGATTACCTGTATCAAAAGGATTTGTGGCGGCCATTGGAAGGAAAGGCAAAGAAACCGACCACAATGTTAGATGAAGAGTGGGACATTTTAGATAGAAAGGCACTGGGATCCATTCGATTGTGCCTTGCGTCGTCTATAGTATTCAATATAACAGAAGCAAAAACAACTATAGATTTGATGGCAACATTGGCTAAGTTGTATGAGAAACCCTCGGCTTCGAATAAGGTATTTCTTATGAAGCGTTTGTTTAATTTGAAAATGAGTGAGGGAGGATCTGTAGTGGAGCACTTAAATGAATTTAATACAATTACCAGTCAATTATCTTCGGTAAAAATTACCTTTGCAGAAGAGGTTAGGGCTCTCTTGATTTTATGTTCTTTTCCAAAAAACTAGAATAGCTTGGTTATGGCTGTAAGTAACTCTGTCTCTGGTAAAAATACTTTGGTATTTGATGATATTGTTGGTGTTATCCTAAGCGAGGAAATGTGAAGGAAAAGCACAGGTGAGACTTCAACATCATCGGGTAGTGTTTTGAATGTGGAGAATAGAGGAAGATCAAAGGAAAGAGGAAAAGGCCCTGGGAATGAGAAGTCACGAGGGAAGTCAAAGAAAGGACGCTCTCAATCTAGAGGAAAGAAAGATTGCTGGTACTGCGGAAAGCCTGGTCATCTAAAGAAAGACTGTTGGTCTCGAAAAAACAAAGAAGGAGACAAAAATGAAAATGACAGTAAGGAAGCTAATATTTCAAGTAATACTTTACAAGATGCTTTAATCTTATGTTTGGATAATGTTAATGATTCCTGGGTAATAGATTCTGGGGCTTCATTTCATGCTACACCCCATAGAAAATATTTTCTAGATTATGTTCAAGGTGATTTTGGACAGGATTATTTGGGTGATGATGAGCCCTGTCAAATTGTTGGAAAAGGAAAGATAAAGATCAAGTTACAGAATGGTAATGACTGGTTTCTACAGGAGGTAAGACATGTTCCTAATTTAAGAAGAAATTTAATTTCTACAGGGCAACTAGGTAGTGAAGGTTGCATAGTTACCTTCTCAGATAGTATGTGGAAGGTCACTAAAGGATCATTAGTAGTAGCTAAAGGTGCGAAGGTAGGCACATTATATCTGTGTACTGGTAACACTTACTCTACCTTAGCTGCTACAGATAAAGTTACTGCAGGGACAACAACAATAAATGTTGCAAAAACAGATTCGATAATGTGGCACCATAGGCTTGGGCACAAGAGTGAGAAAGGGATGAAAATCTTTCACTCCAAAAATCTATTGCCAGGAATAAAGAAGATTGATTTAGAGTTTTGTGAAAACTATGTTTATGGTAAATAGAAAAGAGTAAGATTTCTCAAGGTTGGGAAAGAGAAAAAGAGTGAGAAGTTAGAGCTTGTACATTCAAATGTATGGGGACCGGCTCAGGTATCATCTCTTGGTGGCTCTTCTTATTATGTTATTTTTATTGATGACTCAACCAGAAAAACATGGGTATATTTCTTAAAACAAAAATCAGATGTTTTTGAAACTTTTAAGAAATGGAAAGCTTTGGTTGAGAATGAGACAGGAAAAAATTTGAAGTGTCTCAGATCGGATAATGGAGGTGAGTATTGCAGCAAAGCATTTGAAGATTACTATTCCCTAAATGGGATTCGAAAGTAAAAGACAGTTCTAGGAACTCCACAGGAAAATGGTGTGTTAGAGAGAATGAATAAGACTATCATGAAATGTGCGAGGAGCATGAGATTGCATGCTGGATTGCCCTTACATTTTTGGGCAGATGCTATACATACTGCTGTCTATTTGATAAATAGAGGACCTTCAACCCCTTTGGATGGTGGTATTCCAGAGGAGGCATGGATTGGTAAAAAGGTAAATTATTCTTTTCTAAAAACTTTTGGTTGCGAAGCTTTTGTCCATGTTGATAAAGAAAACAAAACCAAGCTTGATGCTAAATCTCAGAAATGTACCTTCATTGGATATGGGATAGATGAATATGGCTATCGGTTATGGGATTTTGAAAATAAGAAAATAATTAGAAGTAGAGATGTTATATTCAATGAGAAGGTTATGTATAAAGAACAGATGCAGGAAAAGAAGCATGAACAGGACAAACAAGAAAATATGGTGTTGGATGAGATTCCTGAAAATAAAATGCCACAGGTACCTGATGCTCAGCAACAACAAATTGTCCCACAAACTCCTGCAAGTGTTAGACGTTCTACAAGGACAAGTAGACCCCCTAAAAGATTTTCTCCTTCTTTGTATTCTATTTTATTAACAGATTTTGGTGAATCAGAAGAATATGAAGAAGCAATGCAGGTAGATGCCAAACAACAGTGGGAGCTAGGCATGAAAGAGGAGATGGACTCCTTGATGAAAAATAAGACTTGGGACTTAGTCCCTTTACCTGTAGAAAAAAGAGCCTTGCCTAACAAATGGGTTTATTAGCTGAAGGAGGAGGAAGGAGGTCAGAAAAGATATAAGACCAGACTTGTGGTAAAAGGTTTTGCATAGAAAAAGGGTATAGATTATGATGAAATATTTTCTCTAGTTGTAAAAATGACTTCAATTAGAATTGTACTTAGTCTTATGGCTACAGATGATTTACATCTTGAACAATTAGATGTCAAAACAACTTTTCTCCATGGAGATTTGGAGGAGGAAATTTACATGTTGCAACCACAAGGATATGAGGTTAAAGGTAAGGAGAACTTGGTGTGCACGTTGAAGAAAATTCTGTATGGCCTAAAGCAAGCACCCCGATAATGGTATTTAAAATTTGATAGTTTCATGGCTGAACATGGTTATCATAGATGTCATTCTGATTATTGTGTATATTTTAAGAGATTTGATAATGACAGTTATATTATCCTGTTGCTTTATGTTGATGACATGCTTGTTGCTGGGTCTAACATGCAACATATAAATGATCTTAAACAGAAATTAGCCAGGTCATTTGCTATGAAGGATTTGGGTGCAGCTAAGCAAATTCTTGGTATGAGGATTACACAGGACAAGAAAAATAGAACCTTGAATTTGTCCCAAAGTGAGTATATAAAGAAGGTGTTGAAAAGATTTAACATGTAGGATGCAAAAGCAGTTAGTACACCTTTGGCTAGTCATTTCAAATTGACTAAGGAGATGTGCTCAAAGGCACAGGAAGAGGTTAATAAAATGTCTAACATCCCGTATTCATCAGCTGTTGGCAATCTAATGTATGTAATGGTATGCACAAGGCCAGATATTGCACATGCAGTGAGAGTTGTGAGCAAGTTTATGAGTAATCCGGGTATGGAACATTGAAATGCTGTGAAATGGATTCTTCGGTATTTGAAAGGAACTACTATGAAGGCATTATGTTTCAAAGGATCTAATGCTGCTCTGGGTGGATTTGTTGACTCTGATCTGGCGGGTGATATTGATTCACGGAGGAGTACTACAGGGTATGTTTTTACTATAGGGGGAATTGCAGTCAATTGGATTTCTAAGCTACAAAAGGTTGTTGCACTTTCAACCACTGAAGCTGAGTATGTTGCTGCTACAGAAGCCAGCAAGGAGATGATTTGGTTGCAATGTTTTTTGAAGGAATTGGGTCAGACACAAGAGGATAGCCCATTGTATACTAATAGCCAGAGTGCCATTCATCTTGCAAAGAACTCTGCTTTTCATTCAAGGACAAAGCACATTCAGCTCAGGTACCACTTCATCCGGACTGTTTTGGAGGAGGGTCAGTTACGGCTTTAGAAGATTCACACAAGTGAGAATCCTGCCGATATGTTCACAAAGGAAGTTCCACAAGAGAAGCTAATTTCTTCATCAGTTTTTGTTGGTCTTCTATTGATAATTGTGGAATTTATACCAGTCAAGTCCTAGTGTTTTATCCAGCGGATGTTGCATGTACAGTGGTGTCGTGTAGTATCAGTCTCCAAGTGGGAGATTGTTCGGTGTGGAGCCTGATCAGTCTCCAAGTGGGAGATTGTTGAAATGTGGGGATTGATCAACAAAGTACTATACACTCAGCACATATCCTCGCCAGGGTCCGAGGCTAGGCCGGGCCCCGAGTAGGGGTTCGGGGGTAGGAGCCCCCGAGAAATTTTTTTTTGCCATTTTTTATTGATGAAAACTGACATTGTAATAAAACCCTAAAAAGGCCGACTTTGTTTGTTGCCCTAAAAACACATGTTATAAGCGACTAGGATGCTTAAGGCAATGTAAGGTTGATGTACTATTTTTGTTGGATAATAAGAAAGATTGGATAGCTGTGTATGGTGGATGTAAACTATTCTGGGTGAACCACGTTAAATCTCTATGTTATCTGTGTCTTGTTTTATTTCTTTATCTTTTGTATTTAAATCTGCATATAATTGTTAGTTCATATTTGCTTCGAATCTGCTTGAAACCCTAACATTACAAAATCTAGGTTTCCAATCCAATTTCTTGCCCCAATGACGGGCAAGAAGTAGACCTCCGTCTCCTTTTCCATCAGCACTTGCTTCTCTCATTTGTCAAGCTTTGGTCTTACACAACGTTCCCATCCCCATTTTGTTCAACCCTACTCCCCTTAATATTATACTTCCAATGGTGGCCAATAACCCTTGGAGGGCGACTGTAGGCCTGTTGAACCTAGGCTTGAACCTTAACCCTTTGCCCAAGGCTACTAGAGATCATCTGCCTAAGTTTAGCGAGGATGGGATGGTCACTGTAGATGAACATTTGAATGCTTTTAGTGTAGCCTATGGAGTAATAGCGGTTCAACATGAGGATGTGGCTATTAGGCTATTTATCCAAACATTGACAGGAGTGGTGGCAGACTGGTTTTATCATTTGCCAAATAGTGTGATAACTACTTGGCAGGATTTGAAGACAAGATTCGAAGCTAGATTCAAGGTAGCTGAAGGTGAACACTCACTTCTAGCTCAGTTGTCTCAGTTGAAAAAGGAACTTCCCGAATCCATGAGAGATTTCATGGCCAGATTTGATAAGATTCTACACAAGATTTCGGTCAACCAAAAACCCTCAGATGACAATCTCAAATGTTTCTTTATTAACTCAATGCCCTCTGAAATAAGTTTCTTGATTCGTAGGCAAATGGTTGCAGATTTGAGTGCTGCTAAAACCCTTGTAGTTGAACTAGAAGATGATTTGATCACTGCAAGCAAATAGAAACGTGAAGTGCAAACATCCAATGCACAACCTGCTTCTTCTTCAGATCCTGTCATTCAACGGTTAATGAATGATGTAATTACCTTGAAGAGATAGACCCCTAAAGCAAATACTTCCTATTCCTAGCCATATCAAGACCTTCCCAAGAGATATCCTAACCAATAGGTAGGGGGTGGAGGAAGACAATTACAATTACCCCCTGTCCAGCAAAGACTTGCTATTGAGGCACCACCACTCAAAACAAATTCTTGTGTGTTCCATTTAACTGACGAACATGATGGATCTTCATGCCCGAAGATGGTTCATTTTTCTCAAATGATCAGTAAAGGAGAAACAGTCTTAGAAGCGGATGAAGTAAGCTCTCAAACTATGCCTGGCAACTTTGAAATTCATTATATGGAATATGTCTCCGACTTAGAGAGGGGAGGAAACATGCTGGTATCTTTGGAGGATTCTTCATATGCAATTCTTACAAGAACTCAACAGAATTTGAAATCTCAAGATGTTGCAACACCCGTACACAGTTTGGAGAAGGGAAAAGAAATCTTAACCCATCATGGAGGTATGTCAAAAGTGGTTCCAGATGTTGCTCCTTTAAGTTCTCATTCCTTTACTAACCCTTTTGATATCATTGAGTTCTGTAAAACATCTCATGTTCAAATTTCTCCAGCTGAGTATTTGAAGTTGAACCCACGAGAACTTGATAGATTAGTTGAATTTGTTAAAGGGGATGATGCCTATGCCTTAGCTAGCGAAGCCCAGACACCTGTGAATACTATTCCACCAGCACATGCTGATGTCAGTCCTGCTCAAGTAACCCCTAAGAGCTCATCAAGGTCTTCCCCTTTGCAAGATAGCCTCCTTGAACCTAGCCTTGAAAGTAAACCAGAACCTTTCTATGTGTCCTTGTATATTAATGGGCACAAGTTGAGTAATTGCATAATTGACTCAGGAGCATCCGATAACGTCATGCCTTCGGCTGTAGCAAAAGCTTTAGGTTTGACCCTAACAAAGACCTTTGGCAAGTGTTATTCCATGGACTCCAAGAAGGTTCCTTTATTAGGACAAATTAAAGATGCACAAGTCACCTTAGTTGCACATCCTGCCAAGAGAATTAAGTTGACAATCCTAGTGGCTGATATTCCTGCTAGCTATGGTATGTTGTTGAGTCGCACGTTTTGTAAAGACATGGGAGTGGAGATTAAGATGGACTGGTCCCAAGCGACAATCTTAGTTGGAAAACAAAGAGTCCTTTTGCACCTTGAAATGAAGGCTAAATACACAGTTTTTCCCTCTGATGATTCGAAAGCTCAAATTTTGTATCAAGATTGTGGCTTTGGCAATTACATGATAACGACTGACCCTCAAGATGAGAATATTTTACTAGGCACAGGTAGGTCAAATGAACTTTGGTCCATGGAATTTGATGGGAGTCGTTCATCTTTAGGATCAGGTGCTGGGGTCGTTTTGGTGTCCCCTCGCGGAGAGATTATTCCTTATTCCTTTAAGCTGGATTTCCAAAACACAAATAATACGGTCGAGTATGAGGCCTTGCTATTAGGTCTGGATGAAGCAAAGAGGTTACAAATTAAGATGTTGAGGGTGAAAGGTGATGCATAACTTATTGTGAAGTAGGTGAGGGGCTTATTTGCTATCAAAAATGAGAGATTAAAACACTATAGAAATCATGTTTGGGATGAGATGGAGGCCTTTGATGCTTTTTCAATTGAAGCCATTCCTCGGGAATTTAATTCGAAGGCAGATTCTTTGGTGGTATCTGCAGCCCTGCTGGTTCCACACCCAGATTTCACAACTGATACGTACAGGGTTGAACAAGTTTATAGACCTAGTGTGCCAGATAATTCTGAATCCTGCCAGGTGTTTGAAAACGATAAGCAGATTCAGAGCTTTCTGCAATGTGCTGACATTTTCACATCCTTGTTTTATGAAGGGTCGACGGAGAGTTGTAAGGATTTTTCTCCTTATACGCAAGAGGAAGCACATGACGAGGTGTTGCAGTTGAAGGGAAATAAAATTCCAAAAGGTTTAGTTTCTCTTGAATGTCTCTTCGACAAGAAAGATGGGTATGTCAAGCAAGGGGATAAAGAAGCCCCCGTGATTCAGAGCTCTGGGGAGTATGAGCAAATTAACATTGGTACTGATGAGGATCCTAATTTGGTTAATTTGGGAAAATGTTGTTCAAAAGTGGAAAGAAAGAAGTTCATTGATTTATTGGTAGAGTTTAAAGATGTATTTGCGTGGAGCTATGATGATTTGAAGAACTTTAGGGATGGTAAGTTTCAGCATCAAATTCCTTTAAAACCAGGTGTTAGTCCATTCTGACAGAAGTTAAGAAACTTTAATCCCAAGGTAGTAGAAGTAATTTTTCATGAGGTTGACAAAATTTTGAAGGCTCGAATTATCTATCCTATACATCATTCTACCTAGGTTGCGAGCATAGTTCCTGTTTGGAAGAAGAATGGCGAGATACGAATTTGTGTTGATTTTAGAAATTTAAATCAAGCAAGTTTGAAAGATAATTATCCCCTGCCTGCGATGGATCGTATTTTACAAACTGTTTCTGGGTCATAAATGATGTCTATGTTGGACAATTTTTCTGGATATAATCAGATTAGTGTTGCTGGGCAGGATCAACACAAGACAACCTTTATAACTCCCTGGGGCACCTTCGCTTATAACAGGATGCCTTTTGGGTTGATTAACGTGGGAGCTACTTTTCAAAGAGTGATGGACCTTTCCTTTGGACACTTGAAGGATAAGATTATTGTGGTGTATTTGGATGATTTAACTATATTCTCCAGAAAAAGGAAACATCATGTGCGAGACCTGAGGAAAGTTTTAATGAGATGCAGAGAGCATGGGGTATCTTTAAATCCTAAAAAGTCTGTTTTTGGTGTCATAGAGGGAAAACTTTTGGGGCACATTATCTCACAGGAAGGAGTGAAAGTTGATCCTCAGAGAGTAAAGGCAATACAACAACTTGGCCTTCCCTCAAGTAGAAATGGAGTGAGGTCTTTCTTTGGACAGGTGAACTTCTTGAGATGCTTTATTCCTGACTTTGTTGAGACTACCAAGTACATTGTGAATATGATGAGTGAGAAGGTAGCTTTTAAGTAGAATGAAGCTGGCAGAAAAGCTTTTGAAGAGATTAAAAAGGTAATTGCACATGCACCCACCCTGGTAAATCCAGACTTTAATAAAGATTTTATTATTTATTGTTATGCATCAGACCATACTATATCTGGGATTTTGGTACAAAAAGGTGAAGATAATGAGGAAGTGCTGATCTCATTTATGAGTGTTCCCCTGAAGAAGCATGAGCTGAAATACTCACAGATAGAGAAGCACGCTTATGTAGTGGTTAAAGCCGTTAAGCAGTTCAGCTATTATATACTTCACTCACATGCAATTGTCTTTGTTCCTAATACTTCAATGAAGGTTGTTTTAACTCAACAATATGTTGGCATCAACAATAGAGCGTCTTGGGTTTCTAAGATACAGGAATTCAATTTAGATATCAAGCCCACTAAACTAGTCAGAGGACAAGGCCTCTGTAGATTGATGGCTGAGAATGAGTTCAAAGTTGACAACAATTTACCTGTAACTCTATTCGTCGATCATCAAGATTTGTGGTTCACTAATATGGCATATTATCTTACATATGGGGACTGTCCAGATTGTCTTTCTCCTAGAGAGAAAATGAATTTGAGGTTGAAAGCTGCCAAGTATGTTCTCTCAAATAACATATTATATAAAAAGGGCTTGGATGGCACTTTTCTCCGATGTGTGGATAAGCCGCATCAAGAAGCTCTGTTAAAAGCTTTCCATAATGAAGCATGCGGCGGTCATTTTTCTTCTACAGTTACTGCATACAAAATCCTATGAAATTGTTACTATTGGCTAGGGATGTTTCGGGATGCATACTCCTGGGTGGCGAGGTGTGAGAAATGCAGGCTTTTTACTGGTAAACCCCAATTGGCTGCCTTGCCTTTAAGGCTTATGGTGATTGAAGAACCATTTAAGCAGTGGGGGCTCAATTTTATCAATCCTTTGAATCCTAGTTCTAGTGCGGGGCACACCCACATATTAACGATGATGGATTATTTCACCAAATGGGTGGAGGCTATCCCTGTAAGAAAAACTACCTCAGAAATTGTGTGTACATTTCTTAAGGATAATATTCTTGTCAGGTTTGGAGTTCCTCAGAAAATAGTTACAGATAATGCATCAAATTTCTCTTTGTCAGAATTGGGCTTGTTTTGCTATGACCATGGAATTTCCTTGGCACACACTTCTGATTATTATCCGCAGAGTAACGGTCAAGCGGAATCAAGTAACAAGAACTTGATTAATATTATGAAAAAGTTAGTCAGTGAAAATTTCAAGGATTGGCATAAGAAGCTACATGAAGCACTATGGGTGGATCGAACTTCACCAAAGTGGGCCATAGGGATGTCACCATTTGAGCTGGTTTATGGAATTGGCACGCAAGTCTCTCTTCTTTTAGAATTAGCTACTTCTAAACTGCAGACGGTGATAGAAGATGCATTTTTTCAGAGTTCTCTCGAAAAGCGGGTCATGTATCTAACCAAAATTGAAGAAGAGAGAGAAAAGCTGGTTGACAGGATCACAGAGCATCAGATGAATGTTAAAAAGATTTTTGATCAGAAGACGAGGCCCAGGAAGTTCATGAAAGAAGACCTAGTGTTATTATGGGATAAAAGAAGAGAACCAAAAGGTGCTCATGGCAAATTTGAGTCGTTGTGGAAAGGACCTTATGTGATCTACAAGGAAAAGGGGCCCAATTCTTGTAAACTTGCTTATCAAGATGGTTTTGAGCTTCCCCTATCCTATAATGGGTAGGATTTAATATTGTATCAATTATAAACAGGCATCCCCTGTTGACTTGTACATATTTATTTTGTTGTGCTAGTTTAGGTATGTTTGTTTTGTTATAGGTAGATCCTTAGTTAGTTATGCTACGAACCAGAGATCCTGTGATTCATTGCTTGGTATCTTATGACACCCAGTTCCCATGCAGAGCCACTATTGGGCACATATACAAATTTCCATTCTATATGCACCCCTATTTGTAGTCATGCTGGTCTAGTTCATTGGTCGAAGACTTATTTAAATCTTGCTCTTGTCTTTCGGTCCTTGTTAGTTTTCATTGCATTGAACTTGAACTTGAACTTGTACTTGAACCTTTTTGGTTCAAGGTTCGAAGTTCAACGAGCTTTGTTTTGAGCGTCCTTTCCTCCCATGCAACTTTAACCTTTGCTAGTCTTACCAGCGTTTTGCATTCTTTGAACCTTGAACTTGAACCGTTTTGGTTCAAGGTTCAAGTTCAACATTCGTCGTGTTAATGTTTTTTTGGTGGTGCTCATGCAAGGTTCTGAGTTATATGTTTAGGTTCTTTGGAAGGCGTGTGACTTGCCACGTGGTGATGGTGCGGGTTTTTAGAACTCGATTGACAACCGCCGAAGGAAAGAATATTCTTTTTCCAGTGATTTGAAATCTGCATTTATGGCAAGTATGTGTGAAAATCGGCAATGTCAGAAGAGAAGTGACTTAATGGTTAAGGCGAACCACAACGTAATCATTTCAAAATAACTTCACACGAACAAGGAGTAATAAGGGCAGTTTTAGTAATGATGGGTAAGATTTTCTCTGCTTTAAAACTGAGTAGTTGTCTCATCAGAAGTATTATTTTTTGTGAGAATATTTTGGGGAAGGAGTTTTTCGTAGCGGGAAAATTAGGTAGCAATAAAGGTGTACAGAGAGCAGAGGAAGGTATGTTCAGAAATTTTCTAAATTGCTACAGTTTGTTTTAAAAGATCTGAGTGTTCTTTAGTTGCTTGTTTTGTGTTCAATTTCCTTCTTCACCTGGGGTTAATTTGGGAAAAAACCATGAACCAGAAGATGAGGCCTATTTTATCCAAATTGATGAGCTCGTCTTCCCTTGTAAGCTCTTTACCAGAATTGGGAGACACAGCCCTAGTTCAACTAGATTTAGAGGTTTTTCCAGGGAGAATTAAAAATTCAACCGCAAACATGATGAAAGATGTGGCTCAGAGCGGTTTATTGGAAGCCGCTGCTTTCCCTATTGCTGCTCCTTGTCCAAAATTAGTCTTAGAGTGTATGAATCATTATGACAAGGGCAACAGGTGCATAAGGAGAAATGATGGTGAAGTTTTGTTGTCTATTGACAGACAGACGGTAATGGTAGCTATGGGTATCCAACACAGGGAACCCTACAAAGACTGGACCATTGGTAAATCATACGGGATCTTCTATGAGAAGAAGCAGTATTATAGAATAGTGATTGCCCGAAATTGGCTAATAAAATTCCAAAAGGGAGGCTCCAGGTTACCGAGACCCTTAACTCGTGAACACTTAATCCCAGTAATCTGAGATGTGGTCATATTGCTGAGCAGGGTAAAAGGTAATTCTCATTATTTTTACTGGGAGGATTGGATGTATTTCTTCATCCAGGTTACTCTGGATAAAAATCGGTTTATTGATTGGGGAACTATTATTGTAGAAAGATTACATGAAGTTTTGAGTAACTATCTTGGAATGTCCAATTTTTATATGTCATCCTATCTGCTATACATGCTTGCCTGTGTCAGAGAGTGGTCCAGGTTGTCACATGTAAAATGGTTTCAAGGTATGAGAATTTATGAGTATCATCCTAGTTTAACCTTGAAAGGGCATGTTGATGATTACCTCTGTTGGAATGATGTTTTCACTGAAAGGCTAACCTTCAAGTTATAGGGAAATTTGCACAGAAGAATGTCCGCGGAAGCGGTTGAACTCGTCAATGTATATGGCAGTTTCTTCATACAGTTCAGCCATTTCACTTATTTAAGAATCAAAGGATTTAAGGGTAAGCCCTTTAGGCTTCCTAGGTACATCTCAGACTCTTGCATATTGATTGAGGTATCTAGACAGCTCGCTTACATGGCCAAAGATTATGGTGAGGACTCTGACACAAGCGTGATTTTTCCCATTGATTTAGGACATTATAGTTGCAGATCAGTTTCTGATGCATTGAGCCTTGAACTCGAATTTAAAAAGTTTCATTTGAAGTCCTTTGTAAAGAGGGATAACTTTGATAGTAGGGGTTTCATTCCTCAGTATGTAAAGAAAGCGATGTTTGATCAACATGTCTCTTAGCTGGAAGATTATTGGGAGGGCTGTCGAGATGAATTTGAAGTACGGAGAAGGAGTTGGTCAAGACTAACTTTGAAGCAAATTCATTATATGAAGTTACCCATGGATACTTCAGGTGTCACAAGTGATGATGAGGATACACTTGACTCTGAGTTTATGAGACAGGTTCATAATGAACCTCTTTCGGAAGTAGATTGGAACAAGAAGATGAGTGATAGTGTTTAGATGCGCACTTTTGGTGTAATCTGGAGGACATAAAATTGGTTGAGGGGTCATCGTTCTCACCCAGTGCAAACCACCAGCCCAAGAAGAAAAAGTGGGAAGAGGAATACTGTGAATAAATTTTTTGCTGTGACTAACATTCTTGTTTCTGATGCAGGGAAAGTTTAGGGAAGGATTAAGGAGGAGAAACCTAGCATCGGGGTCAGATTTCTTGTTGCTGGTTAGGTAACCAGATCAAGATCCAAGAAGGGTTTCAAACCGCTGGCTTCTCACCTCATTCTGCATTTGGATCCAGAAGAAACACCGAGCAAAATGACATCCCCTGTTTCAGAAGCAGACAAGCTTTCAATTGACATTGATACTATTTTTCAGGATTCAGGAACACTTGAGATTCAGTCTCATGTAGGTCATACCACTCCCCCGTCCTCAGCAGGGTTTTCATCCATGTCCTCAAAAGAGTTAACCCTAGCACCAAAATGGCTAAATGACTCCATCTCCAGAAAAAAGGAATGTAGTTTCGATTTCAGTATCAATGGAGGACGCTGTAAGCAAATGCCTGGGAAGGTCTGTGAAGCCTAAAAATTTAAAAATAGAGTCAATGATTGACTTTGATGAAAATACGAAGCACTAGACTGCGGATATTGCTAGACCCAAGCCTTACAAAGATGCTACTACGGCCTCAAAAGCGGATTATGCTATGGAACATATAGATTTGGGAGTCGGAACCAGAGTTGTGGATGTTAAACACCTGGAGACTTCTACCAAACGAATCATCTCCCGTACCTAGAAGGATGAAATGGACAAGGCTGAGTTGAAGCAGAGTTTGACACAAATGGCTCAATATATCCATGCCTTATAGAACAACCCGTTTCCATTATCACAACATTCAGGACCTTTTAGTCCAAAGTCACCTAGCAATCATAAATTCCTGGATGAAGTTCAACGGAACAAGATGATCGCCTAGGTTTTCTCAGAATGGCTCACCACAATCATGTGCCAAGCAACCAATTACATAACTGACTTTGTTCATATTTTTAAGGATGCCAATGAGGTCACCAAAACCTTAGATACTGACTTGGTCTCATGGCAGAAAGAAAAATCTAAATGGATTGTGATTTCGAAGCAGATGCGGAATATCAAACGTTATGGGCTAATGAATTTTCTTGCTGAAAACCAAGTGTCAGGCTTGAATGAAGATGTCATGTTCATTTGCAAAGAAAGTATCGAATGACACAATCAGATTATTGAGCAGGGTTATAATGAATCAGCTAGCCTGAGCTGTGAATTAACAACCCTGAGGACAACTATGCAGAAGGACTTGCGGTGTGTGGATGTTCAATTACTTAAGGAAGGCAGTGAAACTCTAGAGGACACCATGAAAATGATTAACCAATTCGACAGTCACATCAGGAAGATTAAGATGGAGAAAACCCTATCTGTGGAAGATTTCACATGGATATTTAAGGTGGAATCAATGCTCACCATGTGCCTCGATCATCTGGATTCTCACAAGGATAAAGTGCAAATGGTAAAGAGGAAGAAGGAGCTTTGGAAGCAGAGGGTTATTCATATCAGTTTGCCGCACGTAACGGTAATCCAGGAGTTTTCAAAAGTACATCGAGAGTGGAGTGCGGCCAAGGCGGTGATGGTGTCTGTCCAAGACACTAATCTGAGCGATAACACCGAAAAAGAGCAGTCTACATGACTAGCACTACTGGCAGTTGTTTGCCAGCAAGTCTAGTTATTTTTCTTTAAAAATTCAGTTATTGTAATTAGGAATGATTTCCATTAACTCTTATGAGTTAATTTTACTTTGGCTAAAAACTATTGGGTCTGGTGACCTATAAGTATCTGGTGTAATGACTTTGTCGAGGTTCGTTAAGTTTTTGAAAAGACTGGCTTAAAGACTAGTTAAATATATTTTGTCTATGAAGAAAGTGGAGGAACATCTATGAATGTGAATCTTTTTAACAGCTATTTTCAATTTCAAATCTGTATGTTTGATTTCAAAGTTGATTTCTGTGCAAGTCTATTTTGAGGAAAGGGCTGTTATACTTTTTATATATGCAGAAGGTTATTGGCTAGATTCATTTTGGAAGCCTTTTCATTTTGTTTTAGTGATCATATGAAGTCTGTCGGCTTTATATATAAAATTATATATGGATTAGTACCTATATTCATTTTGTATTGACTGGTGTATGCAACTTCCTTTAAGTGCTTTCTGGTGAAAAGCATTCCATTGATTGTATGTAATTTGGAGCCGAATGAACATTAACTAGAGGGAGCTATACCTAAATTCAGAGGTTAATCAATTAAATGATTTTCCAACTGTTTGGTAGGAGAAATTGTCTTTTTTTCTATGTTTCACATTGAGGTTATTTAATTACATAACAAAAGACAAATCTGTATACCAACTCAACTAAATGGAATGAATGATGATTAAAATGCACCTATACTGATTAAATGCAAATTATTTTTGTTTGTCCAAGAATACTCAATCTTTATTTATGACCATTGATTTGTTCATAAATGATATGCTTATAATGCAACTTGACAATGAATGCTTATAATGCAGATGAATAATGAGCTAATGAAATGATCTAACTAAAAATTGTACTGCCATTCTTCATATGTGATCTTGTAATAGTTCTTGATTTCATCATTGAGATTTTAAATGTTGTAAGAAAATACAAGCAACTTGACATAATGATTCAAGATGACCTGAGTATTCCTTACATGGATTTTGATATAGAAAGTTAATACAAGCAACTTGATATAATGGATCAAGTTGACCTGAGTATTGCTTGCATAATAGACAAGGATTATCCCCTTTCATGCATGACTTGGAACGTCCTCCTTGATCTTTTGCCGATCATATCCTGAGACAAGTTCATACCCTAGTAAGAGATAAACCACAAACAACAATCAAAGAAAATAATCATGCCCCATCATAGCTTCTCTAGTCATGGACATCCTTGAGTCACATAGAGTACACGATTAGCAATAAAATCAAGAAATAAACACTGAATCTTGCATGTCATTCACATGTTCTAATGGTCATTAACTAATATAATCATCTTGACGAATGATCTTTGATAATCCTTTGTTACTTGTTAGTTAGAGCTTTATGAGCCTAACTCAATTAATTGGTCTACTGCCTTCAGAGAAGAATGTGTTGAATCTATTAAAGAATGGATAGATATGATTGAAAGTAACCAATATGAAAATATACACAAGATTAAAAATAATGAAGGAGATGAGCCCCTGAGTGGATGTACCTCCTATGATGCTGAATGTGATTATTCTCAGTGTGACAGTTTAGATGTGTATTCAGAGCGAGAAGAAATTTGTGGGAACAGTGATTGTTCAACTAATTATGAGCCCGTTGAGGTTTCAAATGCTAATGATGTAGATCACCTTGTTGTTGATTTCAATCCACAAGATGTTTGCCACCCTAGTTATGAAACTATGTTGCAACATGTAGCAACACATTATGAGCAGCGTGATAAAGGATATGATGCAGATGCAAGTTGTTGTGATGATGAAATAAATGTACATAGAGACATGAGCACTGCAGATCTAATACCCTTATCAGATTGGGATAATGTTTACAGCTCAGAGGATGAAGCCAAGGAAAATGAAAATGAAGGAGGTTCACTATGTAGTGAGCAAATTTCAGAACTCTTAGCTGCTGATTTTCAAAGATGTGGATTCAAAAATGTGCCCAATCTTTCATACCCACTCAGTATATGTTTTGATTCTGACGATGTTTTTGAGGGTGTAAAAAAAGATACATATGATGTTGATTCTTTTCCTATGTTTGATAGACAAAATGATAATGCATATATGGTTGATAAGTATGATAATGAAGGTTCATATGTTAATATGAATTCTGGCTTTGATATGCATTATGAGGATCTACCTTTTAGAAGACATGACAGATCTGGGGTGTTTTTCTCAGATTTGCAAGGAGGAAATGAACCATTGACAAGTGACAATCATGTTTTTTCATGTGTCCAAAGTGCTGATAGGAATTGTGATCAGCAAGACGAATTGCAGTCATGTTATGAGGCAGTTTTCCTCTCTAGTTTGCAAGCCATCATTGTGGAAGAGTGTTCATCATTTGAGAAAACTAGCAATATAGATGTTCCTGATGTTTTCAACTTTCAGAATAAGTTAGGCCACTTTTCATTTCAGCTGGGAAGGAGTGGTAAAGAGTATGGCACACTTATGTCACCTAGTGATCAGTCCTTTCAGCATGTGTTTGATTTTCAGAGATATCATGATTATGAACATGTTGCTGATTATGTTTTATGTGATCAGTTGATTGGAAATGGAAGTGTTTTTGATCAGGCAGATTGGAATGATGATCTCAACTTACCTCCGGTTAGTGGAAATGAAAATCAAGTGTTTGACAGAGGTAAGAATTGATTTCAGTTTTGATGGCCCGGGGCCATTGATAAGTTGTATATTTTGTACAGTCGCTTTGCTTTCTGTTGTGTGGTTTTCAATAAAGTGCCCTGCTATTTGGGTAGAATAAGGAAGCCCTGTTTTGAGAAGAGAAGAATTGAGAGAAGAATGACCCGTCTTTTGGGTGGTCTGCTTAACCAAAGATATCAAGATTCTTGTGTTGATCTTGCAATCAACCATCCCCAATCAGAGCCACTATTGGGAGTATTTAAAATTGAGTCAAAGTTTGTAGGCCTCTTTCAAATTTTTGCTCTGTATGTCAGAAAGGCACCCAAATAAGTCAGTTTGAATGGCCTAGTTAGCAAGGGGGTAAAATGGAGCCGGTTGATTTTCAGAGGGTAAGGCTCAGGATTCATGTCCCACACCTTTCATTTGGCCTATTTAGTGATGTGCAACTTTCAGAATTCAATTTGGATAAGTTTACTAGGTACCCATTTCGAGGGGTGAGCTGAAAGTGCATTCTAGGCACAAGTGCAAATTTTATTAAGTAGCCTACTTTGGGTGTTTATATCTTTTGCCCTGTTGATCGTCATGGATAAATTCAAAATGGATTAAATTGTATGCATAAAATTGAGTTACCCTGCAAAATTTCAAGTCTTGACGAATCCGTTTGCTCCGTTTTCATAGCCAAATCCGTTTGTAGTTTGCGATGTTTGCACAAGTGTAAAAATGTCCTGGTGAGCATCATGTCAGAATGTTTGTTCCGGGCTAATGTTGGTATAAATGGTGAGCTACATTTCAAATTTCAAGGCTCTACCAATCCGTTTGATCGGTTTTCAAAAGGACTCATTTTGCCATCAAATTCAGTTATCCGCACTTCCAGTGTTAGATCAGTTAATGTAGCCGTTTTGGTGAGCGCGCCGTTTGCATCCTGTCAGTCGGGTGATTGAACTGAGAATTCAAAGATTTAATATGTACTTAAAGGTACCTATGTTCCAAATTTGAGAGCCTACGGAGGTCGTTTGATATTTTTGAGAAAGGCATCATGTGTTGCCAGAACATTGACTTCATCAGGTCCGCAGTGTCGACAAAGCCAGTTGGCCGTTTTCGGAAATTAATATCTCTTCGCTCGGGACTCATCTTGAGAAACCGTTTGGTAGATGTCATCCTTGTATATCAAAGTACACGCCTGTCAGATGGTGAGCTCCAGAAAGGTGTTTTGACAGGTTTGAAAATTACGTCTTTGCGATTAAATGCGAAAATTGTGGCGTAATTGCCTGAAGGATGTAAAATGCAATTTTATGATCCGAAAATGGTGCCGATCGTTTCCAGAGGTGTGTTTGAGGTTCCTGAGGTGTTTTAGAGGTCAGTTGCGTGAAAACAAAAATATTTTTAGTCGGACCCACTTTGGGGCCCGACCTGGCTCATGCCCGCGGATTGATTTTATTGGCGACTTTGTTTAATAAGAGATTTTTAGAATATCTAAATATGGATTATAATTACAAGGCATGTCATAAAAGTTCAAGATGTTATTATGAACTTCAGGCAATTTAAAATTGGCGAGTTTGGAGCCAAATCCTCCTTCAGTGACAAAGAAGAGCATTAAAAAATGTGAATGCACTTGGCAGCCATGGTGTGAGAAGACCATTTAAACTTTCAAATTAAATGCATTGGCATGTGAAAAGCCATTAAACCTTTCAACCAAATGTAATGTGGAAGGTGTAAGCCAAATTTCATGACTTTGCCAACATCCTCCATGCTTGAAGTTTGACAAAGAGAAGACTTTATAAACTCCAGCCAATGCAAATAGCAATCCTCTCCTCCATGCTATGGCTGATCACGTTTTTGGCAAAGGGGCTGTAAGAAAGAGCAGCAATTAAAACATTAAAGTAAATGCAATGCTTCAACAGTCCTCCCTCCCTGTGTGGTAATAGAAGATGGCAAATGAATCATTTAAATCTTTGAAAAGGGGCATGGTAGCAGCCAACACAGAAAAACTCTCAAGCAAATGTTTTTGGCAAATGCAATGCCAGACATTTCTCCTCCCTGCTGTGTATTCTATGTGGAGTGGTGATTGAAGGAAATTAATTAAATCTTTCAACCAAATAGCAATACTAAAATCTTCCCCTTCCCACGTGGCAACAACCATCACAGAGAGCAAGCAAAATGAAATTAGAAAGAGGTGTGAGAAGTAATGTGCAACAGATAGCAATGGAGATTGGGCAACATGGTGTTGGAGAACTTGTAGAAGACTTTAGTAATTCCCAGGTAACTGTCTATACAAAGGGATTTGAAACATTAAAATGCATTCAGTAATAGAAAACCCCTTTGTGTGGCTATTTGGAGGCCATATTAAACATGTTGCAAATGAATTTGGCTGGTGTAAAGCTAATGTTCATGACTTTGCCAACATTTTCCCTCCCTCACGTGCTGTTTGAAGACCAACATTTTCGATCAAATCAAGAAATCGCCATGAAAGTCTCAAGAAAACCTTCAAAATGCAGTCCCAGGCATAAGATAATTATCCCACATTGGCTGTGCACTGGGAGCTTTTAGTATTTATATGCAAAAACGCACAGTAATAATATGTCTAAGCCATAAAGGCTTTTGACACAAGGTGCCCATGGGCACCTAAGGCGGGCCCACGCGTGAGCACGCTTCCTGAGGTGATGGAGGAGTTGACTGGATGAAGACCAAGTGGACCCCACGTGGGCACGCTTCTCGAGGAAAATAGGCAAAATTTTGCAAACGAAGGCCGGGTTAACGAGCGAGCAAGTTCGATAGAGATCAATGGCTCGCGCTATTTCACGAAGGGAGATGCACGTAGTTTAAACCCCGCAAAATAGCGAAAGTGAATGAGAGCCGTCCATGTGGCACACAGGTGCGTGAGCACGCTTCTTGAGGCGATGGAGGAGTTGACTGGATGAAGACCAAGTGGACCCCACATGGGCATGCTTCTCGAGGCAAACTGGCAAAATTTTGCAGACGAAGGCCGAGTTAACGAGCGAGCAAGTTCGAGAGAGATCAACGGCTCACGCTATTTCGCGAAGGGAGATGCACGTAGTTTAAACCCCGCGAAATAGCGAAAGTGAACGAAAGCCATCCATGTGGCACACAGGTGGCGGGTACAGTCAGCAGTCCAGCAGGTGGGTCCCGGTGAGGTGGCACCCAGTGGCGATGACGTGGCATACAAGCAAGCAGCCCAGTGGCGATGACGTGGTCGATGAGTGGCAAAAGATGAGGTGTCATCCCAGGTGGCACCCAGTAGACCCCATCAGCCAATCAGACCCCGCCACGTGGCAAGGCGTCAGATGCACATATGGAGGCAAAAATCAAATTTTAAATGAATAAATGATATAGTTTAGACTATATTAAAATTCAAAATATTTAAATGACTGAGCACAAATGAGAATTAATTCGCCCAGGGTCTAAATTTTGGCCAAAATATAAAGTATTATATATCGCCGAAAAGCTCTCAGAGTGAGGAATCTGATTATGAGGTTAATTTTGAAAAATGTGGGATATTTTGGATGCAGTTTTCACGGGAATGAAATTCAGTTAGAGAAGGGACACTTGGCAATTCAGTTGCAGATTTGTTTTTCTTCCCTCATCTTTTTATTCCCCATTCTTCTCAGTGGTAGGGGTTCCAGAAATTTGGAGAATTGCTCCAGATTTGATGGCTTCCAATTCTGAGTATTCTTCTAGATTGTACAGAGAAGGGTTATCCTTTCAGTAATGGAGTTCGATTCTTTGCTATAGGTGTTCTTAGCTGCAGGTTCTTGTGTATGTAAGGCATGCACAAATTCACATAGAAGTTGTCTCTGGATTTGTATTTTCATTATATTCAGATCAGATCCTCAAGGAGGATGAGATTTGCTATCTCAAGGAGGTAATTGTGATTGTTTGCAGGGATTCTTCAAGGAAGAATTTAAATTCTGTAATAAATCATGAATAATGGAATATAGTGTCTGGATTTGATATTTTCTATGAGTGAGCTGAGTAATGCATTTATGCAAGGCATTAAATGCATGAATATTTAATAATGAAGACGGATTTGCAGTATAAGGTTTCATTTATAGTTTGATGTGTGACTCTATTGCCCTTGGATAAGGCACTGCTCTTGCAAGTTTGGGGATGTTTCTCAGATATACATTTTAAAAGACAAATCTATTTCCCTTTATGTTTAGGGGTGTGTTCTTCTCATTCCAAGCTCTGTTTTGATTTATGATTTATACAGATCTAGCCAATCTGTAGTGTGTTCCTAATTTGGTGAGCTTGTGGAATGGTTTGTCTGCTTATTGTTGATGCAGTCTTATGTTTGTGATTGTTGTATTTAATGCATCAAAAGGGTGTCCCCTCCTAGGTCTAGCAGAACTTGAAGTGCAGGAGGATCATTAGGATCCTATGTTATGTTGTCCAAGCCCTGAGGTGTTTCATTGATTGAGATTGGCTATCTCATAGATAGATTTGTAGGTGTCTTGGGTTATCACTTTTGGTGAACAACATAACCCATACAAATAAGTTTCTTAGCCAATGTTAAACCACTTGAGTGTGTACCACAAATACCCACATGAATGTCATTAAGAACTCTCTCAGACTTGTCTTTTTCAAGACATCTCAACAATGTACCATCTAGACTACACCTATATAAGATATCAGCAATAATGGTATAGCGAGAGGACTGACGGATAAATTTTCTTTGTTGATTACGAGATAATTCTAGAGGAAGGATATGATCTTTCAAATATTGGTAGGTTTGATCATATAAGGATTCTCTGGTTCTTGATATATGGAAATTTCGATAGGTATGCTAGGATTGGATCGTAGGGGTTAAGATATCTTCCACGAGAAATTCGTAACGCTATTGATTCTCTTTATTTTGCAAGAGAGAAGCTATTGTAGCCATCGCATCTGCTGCTTTATTCTCATTTCTGGGAATCTGGGTGAATGTGATTTCTTTAAAGTGTCTTTTAAATTCCTCTATCAGCTATTTGTATGGCATAAGCTTATCATCCTTTGTTTGATATTCATCATTTATTTGATTTATGACAAGTTGTGAATCACCATAGACATGTAGTTCTTTGACATTCCATTCAATGGGCATTTTAAGCCCTATAGCCAATACTTCATACTCTGTAGTATTATTGGTCCATGGAAATCGCAGTCTATATGATTTCAGAATTGTGTGTCCTTGAGGTGTGATGAAAAAGATTCCTATGCCTGATCCATATTGGGTATAAGAACCATCATAGTACAATTCCCAAAAGTTTGTACTTATTGTCAAGAGCATCAGGAAATTTAATGTGCAAAGGCATGTTATTGTGTAGAGGTGCATCAGCCAGTTGATCAGCGATGACTTGTCCCTTGATAGATTTTTGGTCAACATATTCTATGTCAAATTCACTTAGTATCATAACCCATTTGGCTAGTCTCCCTGTCAATGTTGACTTGCTCAATAAATATTTGAGAGGATCTATCTTTGCTATTAGTTTTACAGAATGAATCAACATATAATGTCGTAGCTTCTGGGTTGCAAATACAACTGCTAGACATATCTTTTCAATTGAGGAATAATTTAACTCATAGCCAACAAGCATTCTGCTGATATAATAAACTGCTCTTTCTTTTCCTTCATCATCATGTTGAGCTAGGAGAGTGCCTAATGATACATTTGTTGCTGATACATAGAGTAACAATGGTTTCCCCTTGGTTGGTGATATCAGTATTGGAGGACTCATAAAATATTCTTTTATTTGCAAGAAAGATTCTTCACATTTTGTATCCCATTTGAATGGAACATTTTTATGTAGAAGATGGGTAAATGGAAGACATCTATCGACCAATTGAGAAACAAATCTCCTGATTGATTGCAACCTTCCTTGTAAAGATTGCAATTGACTTATGTTCTTGGGTGACTCCATCTCCATGATAGTTTTAACTTTTCCATGATCTACTTCGATGCCACGAGCTGATATAATGTATCCAAGGAGTTTTCCAGAGGTTACTCCAAATGGACATTTCTTTGGATTTAATCTCAATTGATATCTTTCCAGCCTGTCAAAAATCTTGCTTAAAATGTTCAAATGTTCTTTTCTTGTCTGAGATTTTGCAAGTATGTCATCGACATAATCTTCCATGAATGTATGCATCATGTCATGAAAAATTGTCATCATATCCCTTTGATAAGTCGCTCCTGCATTCTTAAGCCCAAATGACATAACATTCTAGCAGTACGTTCCCCATGCACAGGTGAAAGCTATCTTCTCTTGATCTTCAAGTGCGATTCTTATTTGATTATATCCCGAGAAGCCATCCATTAATGAAAACATCTCATGGTCTGTTGATAAGTCCACTATGATATTAATGTTTGGTAACGGGAAATCATCTTTTAGACATGCTTTATTTAGATCTCTAAAATCTATGCAGACTCTTATGCTCTTATCTGGTTTTGATACTGGTACGATACTTGAGACCCATTCTAGATAAGCAACTGGTCTTATGAAACCCACTTCTAATAGTTTCTTAAGCTCGGTTTTGACAAGGAGAGCAATATGCGGATGCATCTTTCTTAGTTTTTGCTTGACAGGTTTTTCTTTTAAATCCACATTGAGATGATGCATGATAAGGTCTGGGTTAAGTCCTGGCATATCTGCATAAGACCAAGCAAAATTTATTTGTCTTTTCTTAAAAAATTCCATGTACTCTTTCCTCCCTCTTTCTGATAATGAGGCAATGAAATGAAGTATTTTAGGATCTTTTGATGTATCAATGTTTACTACTTCTGTTGGTTCTATCAGGATAGCAGATCTCTCTTGAAAATATGGAGGAAAAATGTCAAACTTTCCATCTTCTGGCGCCTTTAGGAGGTTTTCACCATCAGATATGCCCTTTGTTTTCTCTTTTGATTGATCTAATGTTTCCATGAAATGGTTTTCAATAATAGGTCTCTTTCCTTGTTTTATTTTGCTTTTTTGACTAGAAAGTTTGGCATTCTCCTGATTACAAGAAAAATCACTTGATTCTGCAATGGAAGATATCTTAGGATGGATGGGTTCAACAATGTTAAGGTATATGGCTAAGTCATGATCATTGGAAAAGACATTTAGTTTGGGGTTGTCTAAATTATCCCAATCAATAAGTTTAGGATGCAAAAGGGGTAAATCATAATCACTGTCATCATTAGGTGTTTCAATGTTTATGACATAATGATCATAGCTTGGCGTAGAATAAATATTGTCATAGATTAAATGTTGTTGAGAATTGTCTTTCTCAAGCGTTTCCGAATTAGTCTTAACAAGATTAATATTAGCATTTGGTAGTTCACACTCAAGTGGTCCTTCAACTGATGTTTGTCCCTTAAATGAATGGATTATATCCATGCACGCATCTTTGATACTACAAATTCCTTCTTGATTGACCTCATTTTCATTTTGGAGTTGACATATTTGTGCACATGATGAAGTAGATTCTTATAGATTTTGTCTCTTTTAAAACTCAACTTCTTTTGGACTAATAGTTAGTCCAACTTTACTATCCCTTAGCTCTTCCATGGTTCTTCCATATCTGATCCATGTTTGCACTTCTTGTGGCATTGCTTCTCTATCTTTGTCATTTCCTTTCCTTTTTGCATATGCCTCTTTTCTCTGGATTCTGAGTTTTTCTTGCCTTTTTTCTAGCTTCATCTTTTGTTCTACTATAGACAAGTCTTCTTTCATGATAGCTACTTGATCTTCATTATGTTCTTTACTTGATGTAGTGGATAAGACATCTGGAATCCATTCATACTCATTGGAGTTTGTTTCTGAATCCTGATCCAAGATTACTCCACTATACCATACTGGAATGTCGTATGGTGCAAAGAATTCTCTGATTTCTGCCATCTCTATTTTTACTGCTTCTAGAATATCTTGTAAAGATTTTTCCTTTCTTTGTATTTTCAGAACTTGTTGACAAGATTTTTCTTCATCTTAGATGATGATCTCCTCCTCTTTCTTTTCATGTTCTTCTTGCTTCTTTTGTTTATTGGTTACTATTTTGGCCACTTGATGTAGCTTTTCTTGCCAATTTTCTTCTTTAGAAACTGATTTCTTTCTCCATTTTTGCTGTATGTTGCTTTTGATTAGACTTCAGATATCCTAGCCCGGATTTATCTTCCGTGGATTGTGAGTATGGACAAATAGGTTCTAAAATAACTTGATGTTGCTTACCAATTGGTCCTTTTCCTTCATATCCCATCTTTTGCATGATTTCATATCCTTTGCCACATTGTTTTATGGGAATATTGACTTCAGTTGCTGTTGCTATAGTTTTATCTTCATCTTTGTATAACCAACCAAGAATGTCTTTGTCTTCATTTTCAAGAGTTCCAACACTAACAAAGGTTCCTTTAAACATATGTTTCAATTTTCCTGATACCTTTGATTGAATATCTGTAGGTTTCCCATATGACTTAGGGGAAAGTGGAAAATTTTGCAAAGAATACTTTCCCATTCCTTCATCATTTAACTTGAGCTTTTCTTCAAAAGTTTCCCATAACTTTGCTTGAATTTCCTTAGTAGGATATACTGATTCTCTGTTATGTGGAACTCTTTTATCTTGTGTTGGCTTCAAATTATTGCAATATTGACTAGAATCTGCAATTATAGTGATTTGTTTTCCTTCATGAGGAAATTTTACACATTGATGATATGTAGAAGGAACTACTTGCATCTTGTGAATCCATGGTCTTCCCAGAAGAATATTTTAGGAGAGGTTCAAATCTAAACTTGACACAATGTATCATTTTCCACAGGTCCTATTTTTATTGGTAGCACAACAGTCCCTTTAGAAGAACATTTTGCTTCATCATAAGCCTTGATGGTTATTTTCTTTTTCGAGTCTACTGCATTCTCTGAATGTCCCAAAGCTTTTATCAAACTTTATGCACAAATGTTTAATCTAGCTCCTCTATCTATGAGCACACATTTGACATGAGTTTTATTTATGGAGACTTCATGTAAGGGAGAATTATGAGGATGTTGCAAGGATGCGTCATCATTTTAAGAAAATGATAAGCAATGAGGAGCTATGAGGTGTCCTACCATATTTTGGAACTGATCTATATCCAAATATTTTGAAACTGTTGTTTCCACTAAAGCTTTCTCCAAAATGTCCTTATGCATAGGTGAAATCTTGAGAAGTTCCAGAATTGATATTTGAGCGGGTATTCGTTGTAATTGCTCTAAAAAATTGTATTGTTGTGGATTAGGTGTTGGATCTTTTGCTACACCTGGAAAGGTAACCATTGCTTTGCTTCTCGTGATAACACTGATTGGTTCTGAAGATGAATTTTCATTAACAATAATCACATTCACTACATCATCATACGTATAAGTGTAATTCACCTTGGTTTTTCCTTTGATATTTTTTAATTGGGATGATTCGCCTTTGTCATAATTTGGGAGTGGAGTTTTGAAAACCAAGTGTGATTTGTTCATTTTATGGCTATCCACTGTAATGGTTCCATTATCGATTAGATCTTGGATAAGGTGTTTCAATCTCTGACAATCATTTGTTAGGTGTCCTTTATTCTAATGATAGTTGCAAAAATGATTGTCATTCCACCAATTGGGCTTGACTAGTGGTTCATAATTTCTTGTTTCTGGCAAAACAATCAATTTATTAGCAAGTAAAGTTTTTAGAGCTGATTCTAAAGATTCTCCAATGTTTGTGAATTTTCTTCGAGGATTGGAGAAAAAGGACTTAGCTTTGTTGTTTTCTGGATTGTTATTTCTTGGGTTTTGACTTGATAGATTGAAAATTGGCTATTGTTGTTTTGTATTACTATTATCGTCATTCCCTTCATTGCTGACATTCCTATTCTTTGACCAGAACTTGGGCTTGTCATTGTTGTTGTTGTTGTTGTTGTATGAATTATTGTAAAGTTTTAGTTCTCCTTTCTTTACCATTGCGTTCTCTATTTTTAGTCCATTCTCGATCATTTTGGCAAAAGAGGGAGGACATTGCATCCTTAGTCGATAACTCATTTCATTGATAAGATTATCATTGAATATGTCCATTTTTTCTTGATCAGGTACATCTTTGGGATACCTATTAAACATGCGTTTCCATCATTGTAAGAAAATCATAAAGGATTCACCATTCTTTTGTTTAACATTGAAAAGATCTAGCATCGTTATTTCATTCCTTATATTGTAGGAATATTGTGAAATAAACCTATTCACAAGTTCTTCAAAGGATTTGATTCCGGATGGTAATCTTGAAATCCACTCCATTGATTGTCCATTTAAACTCCTAGGAAAATGACACATAAGGTAAGTTTCATCATGATCAAATTCCATGCTCATAGTACAAAACTCCCTAATGTGATCTTGAGGATCAGATCTTCCATCGTATTTTTCATATTTAGGAATCTCGCAATGTTGCGGAAATGGTATCATATTTAGATTTTTATCAAAAGGATATGAGCATATATCTTCTAATGAATATTTCTTGGAGCTTGTCCCATTTTGCATGTCTTGTATTTGTTGTTGAAGAGTTTGTATTTGTTGAGTAAGGTTTGATAAGGGATTATCTACATAGTTTCTTCTTGTTTCTTCATGAGTCTTTTTGTCACTATGCTCTTTTCTTTTATCATCCCTTTCTTTCCTTGTTTCTCTGTTACTTTCTTTGTTTATGTCCTCGTTATTTGGATCATCTATGTTTTGGGTGTTACTTGTCTCTGCATCTTGTTTCAAGCTTTCCATGTTAAAGTCTTGTGGTAGTTTAGCTCCAGATTTTGCCAACATCAAGAGATATTTTTCTTTTTATTTTGCCAACCATTTTTCCATTAGCCTATCAAATTTGAAATCTTGCTCAAGGTCTCTAATGGTCCTATTGACTGCTTCTTCATCAACAACAGTAAATCCAAAAGTGTGGAATACAAGAGTAACTTCTTCCTCCATTTGTTGTTATTTTCTAAGTTGCTCGTGTTGGGCTCTAGTCCAAACTGGCATGTGATTATTTCAATGTTGTTGAAATTCCCAAAGGACAAAGTCAATAGGTGATTATTGGTTTAGGAAGATATGCTTTGTTGATCTTACCAATATTGTTTGTTCGTTGAGATAAAGCATCTCTTTGTTGAAAGGCACATCTTTGTAAAGTTTCACTGTCAAATTCTGTACCACAACCATGTAAGTAGTGATGAAAACAGTGTAAGAATGTCCTATGTTTGAATAAGATCTTGCGATTGATATACAAGAATCTTATCCTTTTCTGAGTAGCTTTATAACTGGGTTTTCTTTTCTTAAGGTGATACTTAAAAGTCATATAAGCATTTGATAATTCACAAGTTTGTTTGATTCCAAAGTTGGTGCAATTTTGGTTTTGATATAACCTAGGTTCAAAATAGGAAAGATATATCCAAGATTAGGAACCTAGTATAGATTTGATCAAGCTTCGTGATAGAGGATTTGATTATCCTGATGAGAAACTTGACAAAGATGTTGATTTTTGCACTTAAGATAGTTGAATCGATAGCTTGTTAAATGTTGATGTTTATAGAACCTTTTGAGTATAACTTGTTGGATTAGTAACCTAGTTGTTTGAGGTAGTTTGAAAAGTATGTGATGGTTTAGAGACAAACCTACTTCAAGAATTATTTTGATATTGATGTTTTGATACTTTGATTTTGGTCTGGTGTTTCAAGTGTTGGAAAGCTTTTGTATTACCCTTTTGATCAATTTTTTCAGAAATTTGTTGGATTTTTGCTCCCTTGTAGATGGTGATTTTCTTCAATTTTTAACCATTTGGAACATGTTATAGACATAGAAGACACAATGTTTAATAAACAAAATGCACAAGCAAGTACAATCCCTATGGCAGGCTGAGGCAATAGTTGTTGAATCTCACATGGAGTTTCCCCCGAGGCTACGCTATTCAAAGTGGATATTTAGATGCTTGACCCCACTTGTTCCACCCTTGGCACTCACTTCTTCAGGGCAGCCAAGCACCAGTTTCCATGAAAACTCCCCATGGTAAACTTTATATCTCTACTAGGAACCGTATGTGTGTGAGCAGCTTCAGAGGTCCAACCTCCTGCGCCAACAACTAGAAGAATTTTTGGCAACTAGTACAAGTGGTTTTTAGTAAAGGCTTCCAGTCATGTGGCCATACATGCGACACTTTCAGCTCTATAAATATAGAAGGTTCCTAGCCTATAGAGGTTACGCTCCATAGGGTTTATGGGGAAACATAGTGTCGGTATGAACTTATCAGCACATGTTATTTGAGACTTTCATCACAAACATGATTTATTTATAGTGGATTAGAAGGACTTGGTATTAGCCTGTTTCCACTTTAGGTCGTTCCCCTCTCACTGGCCCCCTCAAGGAAGCTCGAGAAGGTAGGCCCTCTAAAGGATTTGATTGCTTGAAAGTAAAGAAAGCGTAAAAGAGTGGGTTTGGATTTTTGATCACCCAATTAAGGGGAGAGCATATACCTACCACTTTCGAGACACAGAATACAAGTGTTCTTTTTATCCTTTTCAAAGCAATTATTGGCTAAGTCCTATTTGGAGATTTTGCTCCAACAAGCATGGTGTTAATTTTAGCCCTTTTAAAAGTCTATGTGCAACTATTTTAGAGAAAATACCAAAAATGCAAGTTGCATGCTATTAATTTACCCTCTTAGTTAAACTAGGTGAACAAGATATGATATATTACTTCCCAAATGAAGACTTTTAATTAGCTAGATGATAAAATGCATAAAATTTGCCTTAAATGCCATCCTGCACATGCATGTTAGTAATCTGAAAAATATGATAAAAATTTGATTTCTTGGACATTCGGACCTGCAAGAAAATTTTGTCAGTTTTATAAATAGAAGCACTAACCTAACACATGCGCTATCTCTCTATTCAAAAGCGCTAACCTGTAGATCAAAAGCGCTAACTTAGACTACAAAAGCGTTGCTCTATGGATACAAAAGCATGATTTCTTTTGACATATGTGCTAACCTATGATGCAAATGCATGAACCTATGATACAAATGCGTAGAATTTAAGACAAAAGAGCTAACCTATATGACATATGTGCTAACCTATGATGCAAATGCGCAATTTTTTCAGACAAAAATGCTAACCTACATGACATATGCGCTAACCTATGATGCAAATGCGCTAACCTATCGAACAAAAGTGCTGTCAAAATTCACACATGCACGAATCTGCATTACAAATGTGTTGATTTAACTTTTTGCGAGATTTTTAAAGGTATATGCGAGGTCCTGCCCCACGGTGGGTGCCAAAATGTGTGAACTTGAATTTCATCCTCAGAATGTTACCTGCAATAAGTTAGTTTCACAAAATACAATGCAAATGCATACAAGAAATCGAAAATCTACCAATGAAACTACATGAAATACATACTAAAATAAAATATTATTTTACCTTCATGGCTTATGTCTCATTGTGTCCTAACTCCACTGTTCCTGGTTGCAGATGGTGTGCTCTCAGACAATGCGCTGTTGGCTTCCAAGATGACATATGAAGAATGGACTGATAACTTGTAGTTAACTGATAGTATGATATGAAAAGCTACATGATTATGCTAAAATGATAATGTTATATGATTATATTGCTAAATTGATATTTGCTATTTGCTAATTGCTTCAAAAACTCATGGATGCATATGATTGATTGAAAACTATTTTGAAGACTAACTCTCTTAATTGAAGCTCTTGATTTTATAGACTTTGAGAGGATAAGATGATGTGGCTCAAATCAACGGTCATGATCAAATCTACAGATTTGAATGGCTATGAGAAAAGGTGAAGGTTGAGAGAAAGGGGGAAGGAGAAGACAAGTGTCACTCATCTCACCTTGACTGGGTTGCTGACTGAGAGAATCTAGGGATGGTTGGAGGAAATTTAGGCATGAGAGGACAAGTGGACTCAAGTCCTTCCTAAGATGTAGGGGGTGTTGGAGAGAATATAGGAAATGGTTATGAAATATGTGTACGTACACAATTTTCATTAAGTTAGGAAGTTGGAGATAAATGATGAATTAATATTTAAGAAATATTAATTTCCTTAGCCACATGTTTGATGAGTTGGCAAAGGGAAGATGAAGTGGAGATGGAAGAATAAGTTGGAAAAGGGATTAAATAATTTAGAAATTATTTAATATTTGAGACTATAGGATAGGAGAATAACTATTAAATATTAGATATTTAATTGTTTGGAGGAGATAATTAAATATTAGATATTTAATTGTTTGGAGGAGATAATTAAATATTAGATATTTAATTAATTAGAAGAATAGGATAATTAAATATTAGATATTTAATTAATTAGAAGAATATGATAAATGAATTAATTAATAAAATATTAATTAATAGAAAGACATGAAAATGAATTAAATAAATTAATCTTTTCAAATTAACTATTTAATAGAAGAATAATTATTAAATAAATATAAAATATTTATTTAATTGCTCATAGCCAATTTTAGGTGTATACTATATATATATATATTGTTTTGATGAATATGCCTTTTCCATTAATTAAAAATATTAAAGTACATATTCACAAAAAAAGGTTGGGGGATACAAGATCATCCCACGAGAGTCACATGGCCAGCGGCCAGGATGAAAAAATAAAGCTATTAATCAAAAAACTTCCTCAAGCAACCAAAGCAGAGGCAACCAAGGGAGGAGGATCAGGATCATCTTTCTTGCCCCAAACATCAGCAGGGTTAGGAGTCAGATCCAACATGGCCACCCATCTTCAAGATCTTTGTCAATTTCTCCTTCCTCTCGCCTGGGAGGCAAAATCGCCAGGTCTAGGTGAGGAAACTTGGAAGGGGTGGCAGAAGGCCACCCAAAGCCATCACCAACAGGAGGATAAAAAGTCACAGGAGCAACAAAAGGCCACCCCAAGGCAGAGCTATGATGCAGAGGAGAAGCCGAGTGGCACCTCCATGCATCATCTCTCTCATTAGAGGAGCGACAAGGAGCCTGGGACCGTGGGGTCTAAGAGCGGCGGGTAGAGAAACTGCAACTATGACAGCGGCCATGAGGCAGAGTTCGATCGATAGAGATAGAATCCGACGACACTTTGGAAACCGCACAAGGGGCGTTGTCCCAGTGCTGGAGGAGCTCCTGTAGGTGGCCCATCTCCATTTACACTTTGCCAGCTTGTACCTAAATCTACATTAATACATTATTACAAATGCAAGCTTTAGCATAAAGCGAGACATTAATATCCAAAAAGATGCGAGTAAAAAGAACTTCATTTCTATCCTTCCAAAGAGTGAATAGGATCTCCATTCTGTAAGCATGCCATATCTGAGAAACTTTGAAGGGGATTCTAGGCAAATCACGTAGAAGAGCCATTTCCCAAGAAAAGGGATCAGGCCGAAAAGGTCGAAAGAAATCATGAATCCAACTCCAGTACCGTTGAGCTCTTCTACATAACCAAAAAATGTGCATAAAAGTTTTCGAGTGACCACGAAAGGGCACTGGAGATTAGAATCCCCCAAATGCTTAAGTTTAGACTCCAAAGGCAACTCTTGAAAAAGCACACACCAAGCAAAGTGTGCAATCTTGGGTTCAGTGGTGGCGGACCAGACAATAAGAAACCTGAATCTCCAGAAAGTCTAAGAAGACTGCAAGTGCCACCGTTGGTTGAGGATATGGACCATAGGAAAATGAGGAACCAGCCAGAGATAACCCATTTTGGTTTTGTAGCTGGTGAAAGGAGTCCAAGGATACCGCTTCCAATCTTTCCACCAAGGTTTGACAGACTGAATGCCAAGCTTATGTAACAAATGTGAGGGAAAGGCCAAGACCAGAAGGTCATAAGTCTGTCGATCTGGCTGAGACAGATGAAAATGGACCTGAAGGTCCTCCCATGATCAGAGGCTCATAAAAGCTCTGGAAAATAGAACCTTAGGTGTTCTAATGCCGCATTTGTGAAAATGTAGAGCACTAACACCCTGGATTTTGGCCATTGGTAACCCTTGCACCTGAAAAAGAGGTGACCACCAGAGGTTGTGTTGATTCATGGAAATCCCATCATGAAAACCATCACCTGCCCATTGAATACAAGGCTTGATAGCTTCCCAAGCACACCAGATGCTTTTAACCACAAAAGTACCCTGGATTTGAATGTGGTCTTTCATAATGCGCAGGGTTTGAAAACCAATCCCTTTCCAAACCGACCTATTGGTAGGAAATCCCAAAGAAATGCAATGCCTAAGAAGGATTTTTGAGGCCTCGTTGCCAGATAAGGCTCTGATAAACCACTAACCACATAAGCCAAGCCCTTGTTTCTGGGAAGAAATAAGGATGATCCCTCCGAACTCCTTGGGAAGACAAAAATACTCCTGAGCGACCATGTGGAAGCCTTGATGGTCAGACCTAGAGGCCCAAAGAAAATATCGCATTAGTCTATCTAACTTCATGTAAGAGGCCTTAGAAGGAGCCCAACATGAGGAATAATAGACATGGGTGGCAGCCAACACCTTAGAACAAATTTGGAATTTACTAGCCAAAGAGTGAGGCTTGGTAATCCAGTAGACCAACTTTTTCTCAATCCTGGCTAAAACAACATTCCGAAGATCCACAGGCAATGCTTGAATGGTAAAGTGAATGACTAGAAAGCGAAAAATTTCACCATGATGAATCCATTTCCAATCATATTGGATAATCCAGGGCGGGGCGGGAAGAAAAGACTGTCTATAACGTTGCGTTTTGTGCCATTGAATGGCCAAACCAGAAGCCAAGCAAAAGATGTTCAGACATTGAAGAGAAGGCTACACATTGTCATCTTCCTCAATGAGAGTAAGGAAGGAATCATTCACAAAATATCCATTGACAAGTCTAGAAGGTGACTCAGGCAGGGAGATAACACATACATGCCCAACAGAGATAGCATTAGCAAGTATGTAAACAAACACTTCTGCCGCAAGAACATATAAAGCAGGAGCCAGAGGACATCCTTGGCGAATGGATCTAAAAAGGCCAAAAGCCTCAAACTGTTGACCATTAATAGTGATATTGATGGTATGATGAATCAGTAGAAAACTGACATAAACTTTTCACCAAACAAAACAACCTCTCAAGTCAAACTCAAAACTGACTGGTTCAAACACTGGACTACAAATTGCAACATCACTGTCCAGTAAACCGGTTAACTGTCATAACAAAATAATAGTAAAACAACTTTGAAACTCGCAAACTTTTAATCAAAACATCCAAATACTTTACTGATAAAAGAAAAGGCTCATTTCAGATTGTTGTCGATCATCATATCATAACTAAGTGGATTTAGCAGTTAAGGAAATTAATCATATCAAACATAACCACAAAAACATTCACCACTTGACACAATGATTTTGACGTGGAAACCCAAATGGGAAAAACCACTGTGGGGATGAATACCAACAAGTATTCTAAACTCTTCTGAAGTTTGCCCTATTAGGAGCCAATCTTGTTACAACTTTACATTAAGTCCTATTAAGAACAAATCCTGTTACGGAACACCCAGTTAAGGGATTGACTATAATGCCCTATTAGAAGCAATACCCTATTAGGAGTAACCACGGTAGAGGATTTGAAATCCAAGCTAATGGATCACCTGGTTAGAGGATTTAGATAACACTAAGCTTGTTAGATCTTACCCGGTTAAGGGATTTGACTGTTGTAATTGTTAGAGAACAACAGAGGTTTGCTGATCTGGTGAATAGAACTACTCTGCTTGATCAAATCCTTTTCATGCTCCTATCTGCCTTTACACACACTATAGATACATCATCTGGTTCGACAATCAATCACTATTACATTCAACTAAAATTTCCAACACTACAACAAAACAACTCATTGAGCTTATAAACAAAACAATAGGTCGGTAACACATCACAAACCTAAGATCTCATAGCGATTACAAACAAATTGGTTCAAGTATGACCATTGGATTTACATAGCAATGACTGCACATCATTCAAAACAACCTCAACCGCTCCTTGATCATCGCTTCATCAAACACTGTAACTCATCGCGCGGTTTCTATAACATGCAATGAACTTGCTCATTCCCAAGATAAAACTATTATCTCTATGCACCAAAAACCATTTGAAACTCTTCTCATACAACATGCATACTAGTATAATCATTATCGCTCATCATTTGATCATAAACCAATACAACCAATTCACCAAGCTTCATCGGTTAGGGTTTAGCATATCAATAGGTAGGGTTTACCCGTTGATCTCACTTCTTCTCTAGTAATAGTGGTTTCCTTCACAAGCTCACTTACTGGTTGAAAAACATTATTACCACATCATTACTAGTTATAATTGACATCAATGACAACATAAAAGTTCATCAATGCAATCTTCATGCAAATGCCAACAATCTCCCCCTTTGGCATTGATGGAAATATAAGTATCAATACCCTTGATTTCTATGATTCTGAATAGGAATCCTGGTTTACATTTTACCATGTAGTCTCCTTCAACTAAGTCTCAGTGTCTTCAGCTGGTAACTGGCTATAGATATTCTCTCTTGCAATCATATGGTTCTTCTCCCCAATCATATAGTTCTTCTCCCCCTTTGACAAAAATGCAAAAGTGAAAGTAAAACGTGCAGTGTCATACTTCACTATTCTGCAACATCAACCTGCAACTTGATGCACCCCTTGTGGAATAAATCCACTCTACACAAATCCTATTTAAGGATTCTTCAATTAGCTTTGGGGCTAATGTATTCCACATCATGCTCAATTGACCTCGTGTAGGGGCACAACCCATAACTGACCTATAAGATACTCAAAAGTAGTCTTAGGCAGAGGTTTTGTAAAGATATCTGCTAGCTGCTCCTTTGTAGATACATGCTCCAATAACACATATTTACTGCACTTTTTCTCTCAAGAAATGATATTTCAGCTCAATATGCTTGGTTCTAGCATGCAACACTGGGTTCTTTGAAATATTAATTGTGCCAATGTTGTCACATAAAATATTTACAGGTTCTGTAATCTTCAACTTGAATCCTTCCAGAATGTGTTTCATGCAGATAACCTGGGTACAATTCATATATGCTGCAACATACTCAGCTTCAATAGTGGACTGTGATATGTAACTTTGCTTCTTGCTGCTCCAAGATACAAGTCTTCCTCTAAGAAAGAATGCAACACCGGTTGTGCTCTTCCTATCATCAACATTACCTGCCCAGTCTGCATCCGTATAAACCTTCAAATCAAAGTTACCTACATATGGATACCATAATCCATAGTCAATAGTACCTTTCAAATATCTAAACATCCTCTTGGTTGCTATCAAGTGTGTCTCCTTTGGATTCTTCTAAAATTTGGCAACTAAACCAACTGCATGAGCAATATCCGGTCTACTGTGAACAACATAATGCAATTTCCCTATCATTGACCTGTACTCCTTTTCATCAATAGATGTGTCTTCATCCTCCTTAGACAATTTACAACTTGTAACCATTGGTGTCCCAATTGGTTTATAGTCACTCATTCCAAATGTCTTCAATACCTCTTTCACATATTTAGACTGTGTGATAAAAATACCACTCTTCATTTGCTGAATTTGCAAACTTATGAATAATTTTATCTCACCTACTAGAGACATTTCAAATTCACTTTTCATCTCATTTGCAAAGTCATCACTCATGTCATCATTGCTTCCAAATATGATATCATCCACAAACACTTCACTAACCAATATCTTATCTCCTTCAGATTTGAGATATATATTGCTGTCTTCACTGGTTCTCTGAAAAACCTATCTTCATCAGGTGTGAATGTATCCTTTCATACCATGCTCTTGGTTCTTGCTTCAAACCATATAGTGCCTTGTGTAGTTTACACACCATATCTTTTGAATCAGTCAAAGCATAACCATCTGGTTGCTCAATGTATACTTCTTCTTCTAGTATTCCATTTAGAAATTCTGACTTCACACCCATCTGATATACTTTGAATACTTTATATGTTGCAAATGCAAGTAGAGTCCTAAAACCTTCCAATCTAGAAACTAGTGCAAATGTCTAACCATAGTCTTCTCCTTCTTCATGTGCATAACCTTTGCATACCAATCTAGCTTTGTTTCTGACTACTACTCCATCTTCATTTAAGTTGTTCCTGAATACCTATTTAATACCTATCACATTTTTATTCATCGGTCTTAGTACTAGGGTCTATGTATTGTTCTTCTCAATCTGGTCAAGCTCCTCCTCCATAGCTTTAATCCAGTGATCATCTCCAAATGCTTCCTTAGCAGTTCTAGGCTCAATAGTGGAGATCATGTAAGAATTCTCTCTTATTCTTCTTCTGGTTAACACTCCAACATATTTATCTCCAATAATCTGGTAAGGATTATGATTGAGTCTCACATACCTTGGAATAACATGATCATTACCTTCAGGTTCTTCTTCTTCACTATCATCCTCTTTTTCTAAACCTACCTATTCCGGTTGAACTGGTATAACAACAATCACTTCATCAGCTTCTGGCTTCACCGGTTTTGGTTCCAAAATCAAAATGTAGGGTTCATCTTCCTTCTTTTCCCTACTAGTTTCTCCTAAAACTTTCGGATACTCATCCACTCGAACATCAACACTTTCAATGATTCTCTGTGATCGGTTGTTATAACATTTGTAGGCCTTACTCTTGGTGGAGTAACCAAGAAACATGCCTTCATCACTTTTAGCCTCAAACTTATTGACATAGTCACCTCTCTTGATAAAACATTTACTACCAAAAATCTTAAAGTAACTGACATTAGGTGATCTAACATACCAATATTCTTAAGGAGTTTTATCCTTACCTCTCTTTACCAATATCTGGTTCATAGTGTAGACAACTATGCTGACAGCTTCTCTCCAAAATTTTTTTGCTACTCTTCCTTGTATAAGCATCATTCTAGAAGCTTCAACAACTGACCAGTTGTTTCTCTCTACAATACCATTCTGTTGTGGTGTCCTTGGTGCAGAAAGCTACCTCTTTATTCCATTGTCTTCACAATATTTAGTGAATTCCTCTGAAGTAAATTCATCACCTTGATCAGTCCTCAGACACTTTATCTTCTTACCACTTTCCTTTTTAGCTAAGGCCCTAAATGCCTTGAACTTACTAAAGGCTTCTTTTTTGTCCTTCAAGAATGTGACCCACATCATTCCTGAGCAATCATTAGTGAAGATCATAAAATATCTGTCACCTTGAATACTTTTAGTCCTTATTAGTCCATAGAGGTCTGTATAAACCAAATCTAACAAATCTTCTACTAAAAAAGATTTGCTCTTAAAAGTTGAGGATGTCATCTTTCCTAACTGACATTCCTTACACAAAGCATTCATCAGTTTGTCCAACTGAGGAAAACCTCTTACAGACTTGGACTTACTGACCTTAATAATGTTTTCAAAATTTATATGACAAAATATCTGATGCCAAAGCCAACTATCATCTTCTTTAGCAATTAAATAGTTGTTGACTTTAGGATTGAAGTGAAATAAGTTACCTTTTGTCTACTTGTTGATTGCAATTAGTTCACCTTTGCTCCCATATATTTTGCACATTCCATTCTTGAATTCCAATGGATAACCTCTGTCATTGAGTTGGGAAACACACAAAAGATTATGCTTTAATCCTTCAACCTAGTAGACATCATCTGCACTACTCTTTCCATTAAGAGAAATGGTTCCCTTTCCTTTTACCATGCATTGTGAGTCATTTCCAAATCTCACAACTCCTCCATCAAATTCCTTCAATGTAAGAAATTTACTCCGATCACCAGTCATGTGGTGTGAACAACCACTGTCAATGATCCAATCATTAGAACTATCCATGCGAGAAACTAATTCTTTCTGATCAGATGTCTCCTCTTTAATGGATACAAAGACAATGTCTTTATTAGCATCTCCCTCAGATTCCTCATCAGTGATACCACCATCAACTGTAATGAGACAATCCCTTTTTCCTTTACCTTTGTACTTCTTGTACTTCTCATGCTTATGCTCATTGTCACCATTAGTATAGTTATCTGCAATGTGTCCAATCTTGTTACATGCAAAACATTTTAAAGATAATTTGCCTCTATACTTACCGGTACCTCTGGGCAACCACTTGGCCAACAATGTTTCAAGCTCAATCAAACTATCTTCATCATCAACTTCTCTGCTGGATCTAGATTCATAACTGTGACTGACATCTCTACTTTTCCTCATAGGAGGGTTAGAAAATGAAGCTCTAAATGCAGATTTAGATTTCTGAACACTACCATCATAAACATTTAATTGAAATGCAATAAGCTTACCAATTATGGAGTCAAGGGTTACCTTAGTTTTATCAATAGACTTTAGCTCCTGAATGGCTGCAACTTGGATAGCGTAGACTGGTAGAAGGGTTCCAAACACCTTACTAACCACTGTGGAATCTTCCACTTTACCAACAACACTCTTGATCTCACCAACTATCTCTTTGATCCTCTGACCAAACTATTGTATATTCTCACCTTCAGCCATCTGAATATCATCAAATTTACCTCTCAGACTCTCTTCTTTGGCAATCTTCACATGCTCATCACCACTATAGATTTCTTCAAGTTTCTTCCACACCTCATAAGAAGTCTCTAGACCATGGACATAAACATACTTTGAATCAAACAAAGAACTGATAATGACCTCCAATGCTTGATTATTTTCTTGTTGCTCTTTCTTTTTATCATCAGACATAGTTCCACTAGGTGCAACATATTGAGTACCAACATGTTCCTAGTATTGACTTCCTAGACTCTTGATATAGATTTTCATTCTAGCACTCCATATTTTGTAGTTTTCCCTATTAAAATTCAAACCTTCTTTCTTCATCATGTTCTTCAAGATCTTTACCTCAGGTTGTTAGGCTTGGACCTTAGAGGACTTGAAAATCTCTGATACCAATTGATGGTATGATGAATCAATAAGGATCCAGTCAACTACTGAGAGGGGGGGGGGGGGTGATTCAATAGATAGAAAACTGACATAAACTTTTCACCAAACAAAACAACCTCTCAAGTCAAACTCAGAACTGACTGGTTCAGGCACTAAACTACAAATTGCAATATCACAGACAAGTAAACCGGTTAACTATCATAACAGAATAACAGTAAAACAACTCTGAAACTCACAAAATTTTTAATCAAAATATCCAAATACTTTATTGATAAAAGTAAAAGCTCATTTTAGATTGCTGGTGGTCATCATATCATAACTAAGTGGATTTAGTAGTTAAACAAATCAATCATATCAAACATAACCACAAAAACATTCAACACTTGATACAATGATTTTGACGTGAAAACCCAAATGGGAAAAACCATGGTGGGGATGAATACCCACAAGTATTTTGAACTCTTCTAAAGTTCGCCCTGTTAGGAGCCAAGCTTGTTAAAGCTTTACAATAAGTCTTGTTAAGAATAGATCCTGTTAGGGACCACTCGGTTAAGGGATTGACTATAATGACCCATTAGAAGCAATACCCTGTTAGGAGTAACCACGGTAGAGGATTTGAAATCCAAGCTAATGGATCACCTGGTTAGAGGATTTAGATAACACTAAGCTTGTTAGAGCTTACCCAGTTAAGGGATTTGACTGTTGTAATTATTAGCGAACAACAAGGATTTGCTGATCTGGTGAATAGCACTACTCTGCTTGATCAGATCCTTTTCATGGTCCTATCTGCCTTTACACATACTGCAAATACATCATATGGTTTGGCAACCAATCCCTCTTACATTCAACCAAAATTACCAACACTACAACAAAACAACTCATCGACCTTATAAACAAAACAATAGGTCGATAACACATCACAAACCTAATATATCATAGAGATTACAAACAAATCGGTTCAAGTATGACCATTGGATTTACATAGCAATCATTGCACATCATTCAAGACAACCTCGACTGCTCCTTGATCACCGCTTCATTGAACACCGTAACTCATCATACAGTTTCCATTACATGCAATGAACTTGCTCATTCCCAAGATAAAACCGTTATCTCTACGCGTCAAAAACCATTTGAAATTCTTCTCATACAACATGCATACATGGAATAATCATTATCACTAATCATTTGATCATAAATGAATACAACCGATTCACCAAACTTCATCGGTTAGGATTTATCATATCAACAGGTAGGGTTTATCGGTTGATCTCACTTCTTCTTTAGTAATACCGGTTTCCTTCACAAGCTCACTTACCGGTTGCAAAACAACACTATTAAAACATCATTACCTATTATAATTGACATGAATGACAATATTAAAGTTCATCAATGCAATCTTCATGCAAATGCCAACAGATAGAGGCTGAGGCATCTTCAAATAACATCTAGACAAACTGAATGAATATGGGACTGAAGCCAAGGGCTTTGAGAATAGCCAAGTAAATGGCCACTCAATGTGATCAGATGCCTTAGGGAAGTCAATCTTAAGAAAGAATGCCTGTTGTTTAGAGCGTCTGGCCCAGTCCATCCCTTCCCAAATAATAATAATATTATCGAAAATAAACTTGGACTTGATAAATCTAGTCTGCTCCAGACGAACAACAAGAGGCAGGAGATGGAAAATATTGAGAGCCAAGGCTTTGGCAATGATCTTTTACGAGACATTGAGAAAGGTAATAGGTCTCCAATTGCAAATGTCCTTTGGATCCCCAACCTTAGGGATAAACTTGATGTTACCTCGGTTAATCATTTTTCCCAGGGTTTTGGAATGGAAAGCTTCCAGATAGACCTTATGGAGGTTAGGACCAACACAAGGCCAAAGAGCTTTGTAGAATTCACAAGGGAAGCCATCACACCCAGGGGATTTATTATATATTCATCAAACTATTGGGTATGTATATATCTCATATACACCTAACAAAGATATTTAATTGATTAATTATGGTGTTGGAATATTAAGGTTGGTGGGTAAATATTTATGATTTTTAAATCGATATTAATATAAAGAAATTATATTAATACTAATATAGTTAAATAGAAGATTTCAATTGAATGATATAATTAAAATTAAATCTTGATTGACATTATTTGGATTATTTTAATCGGCTTTAAATAGAAATGGGATTATTAGTAATTATAAGAAAATTAAATATGATTTATTAATAATTATATTTAAGATGGATCGAATGGGATTCAACACTTGGTTAAAATTTAAATAATTTAATTATTAAATTGCTTGTTGACTTGGGTGAAGTTCTAAAGTTACCCCTTTAGTTAGGAGTTAAATAAAACATTTAATCACTCACATTATAAATCTTATTAAGTTGACACTTAAGTTATCTAATTGGTGAAACTAAGAGATCAACCAAATCTTAACTTCATGTAAATCACAAGTAATCAAGCGTTTAAAAAAAAAAATGTTGTTGTGTTTTTGCCCAAAAGTTTGGGCATTGCATATTGGTATCAGAGCAAGTTTTTCAACACTAGGAACCTTTCTCCATTACTTTTCGCTTAAAATTATTATTTTTTATTTATTTTATCTATTTTATTACTCGTGTAGTATGCCTCTGGCTATGTGACAAGCTCGTAGATGCGGAAGAGGTCCTAGACATGCTTGCATGGCAGGCGAAGACATTGGGCAAGAAGAGTCGGTTCCTAAAAGGAATCAGGATGCTCCTCTCGAACAACCTATTGACCCAAATTGAGACATTTTGAATGCACTGCAGAAACTGATAGGGATAGTACATGATAGACTACCTTCAACAGGTCATCAGGAAGAACAACAGGTTTTAGAGAGTCATATATCAACAACTAGAGAATGGAGTAGGAGTTAACCTCCTAGCCATGTAGAGGGATAGGCTGAGAATGAACCTGAGTCAATTCACTAGCTAGAGCCACCACCAGTTATAGCACCAGTGGTTGTAGAGAGAGCACCTCGTGATTCAGGAGATCAAATAAGAGAGCTTCTATGCTTACAACCACCTTCATTTGCAGGATCTACTGATGGGGTAGAAGCTGAGTCATGGATTTTGAGCTTAGAGAGGTGCTTCAAATTGCATCCTTATGAGATAAATCTAAAAGAATAGTTTTCTATTCACCTTCTAAGAGGGTCAGCTTCCACATGGTGGATGCAAGAGGAATATAAGAATGACATAGTAGTAGACACCATCACCTGGGGTATCTTCTTGGAGAGGTTTAGAGATAAATACTTGAAAGAGAACTTTAGGCAGTGCCATATTGATGAGATCCATGACCTTCAATAGAAGGGACTCATAGTGTCATAGTATGAGAGCAAGTTCTTTGACCTCCTACCTTATGTGGACTACATGAAGGATGAGAAGTTTCTAGTTAACCATTTTATCTGAGGACTGAATGCCAGGATACTAGGACCTATATGCATAGCATCTCCAGGAAGCCTTCAGGTGGCTGTGGAGAAGGCCTTATTAGCAAAGGAGATTTAGGGTAAGCCATAGGATACACGAGATCGGCTTCAAAACCAAAACCCAACACCATAGTCATTCGGGTTTAAGAAACCCCATTAGAAGGGAAATCATAGACATTCTTCAGGCTCCTACAAACCCCCTCACCCTCAACAATAGTCTTAGAAGACTTAGAGGAATAGGCATCCACAAGGACAATAGAGATTTAAGCCCAAACAATGGTAGACACAGGGTCCTAGAGGTGATCAACGACCACAAGTTCCATACACACCTCTGGCTCAGACTCAATAGTCCACCAAGAGTGGATATAGTGGATCTAGTAGGATTGGAGGACATTAGTATTATAGGTCATAGGGTGTTTAGATCCAGATATGTGGAAATTTCTTTACTTGTGGAGCCATGGGACATATGGAGAGAGAGTACACATAGGTAGTTAGCGCATGGTAGGTTTAGAACCTATAGTTGGGGACATGGGTAAGTCGCATAGAGTTTTCATAGTGGTTGACAACCACCAAGGTGAGCATCAAGCCACAGTTATAGAGGCCAAAAGTATGATCAAAGGTAGTAGTGTTACTATCCTATTTGATTTAGGAGCTACAAATTCTTTTATTTCTCCATTGGTTGTGGAGCATTGCGAGCTAGTGGCAACTAGGCAAGATGTTAGTTGGGAAGTTGAGTTAGCTTCAAAAGCTAGAGTGTCTGTTGAATCAATGGTTAGGGATTGTCAACTTCAGATTGGGAGTATGACCACCATATCATACCTTTGAGTTACACCACTAGGCTCTTATGGCATTGTTCTTGGCATGGATTGGCTATATGCCCATAGAGCCAAGATGGATTGTTGGCAGAAAAAGATTGAGTGTGTGGATGATCATGGTACTTCCACAACGATTTTAGGAGTTTAGAGACCCATATCACTTTGTATGATCTTTGCTATGCAACTTAATTGGAGAATGCAAAAGGGATACCAGTTATTTTCCAACACTATTAGTGACAGAGAAGAAGAGGAAGAGAAGGAACCCTCACTTGATCATCATCCTATTCTAAATGAATTTGTAGATGTTTTTCCTTTCGAGCTACCTTGTATGCCACCTTGTAGAGATATTGATTTTCATATAGATCTTGTACCAAGAGCTAAGCCAGTTTCAAGAGCACCATATAGAATGACCACTAATGAGCTTAATCAGCTCAAGATTTAGCTTGAGTAACTTTTAGAGAAGGGGCACATTCATCCTAGCGTCTCCCCTTGGGCATACCAGTCATCTTCATAAAGAAGGACATATCCCTACAATTATGTATGGACTACCGATAGTTAAACAAAGTTACCATTAAGAACTGGTATCCATTTCTCAAGATCGATGATTTATTTGATCCGTTACAGAGTGCCAAAGTTTTTTCAAAGATAGATTTGAAGTCAGAGTATCATCAGTTGAGGAAAGTGGAAAGTGATATTCACAAAACCGCTTTCCAAACTAGATATGGCCACTATGAGTTAACAATATTACCTTTTGGCCTGACGAATGCTCCAACAATATTCATGAGTCTCATGAATGGTGTCTTCTGCACCTTCCTTGACATATTCCTGATTGTGTTCATTGATGATATATTGATATATTTTTGAAATGAGGAAGAGCATGAAGAGAACTTGTGTCAGGTATTGCAATGTTTGAGAGAGAATAAATTGTATGGTAGCTTGTGTAAGTGTGTCTTCTTCCATACAAATGTTCGATATTTGAGACATGTCATATCAGGAGATGGGATCTCAGTTGACCCATCAAAGATTAGAGCTATCATGGATTGGCCAGGGCCAACCAGTGTGACTGAGGTCAGGAGTTTTATGGGCTTAGCAAGGTATTATAGATGCTTCATTGAGGGGTGCTCTAGGGTTGCACACCCTATTACATCTCTTCAGTGAAAGGGAAAGAAAATTTAGTGGATAGAAGAGTGCAAGAGGGCCTTTAATGAACTGAAAAAGTCACTTACTAGCGCACCTATTCTTGTTGTACAAGATCCCTCAACCAATTTTCTGGTATACACATATGCTTCCTTGGATGTTTTGGGGGAAGTACTTATGCATGATAGTCAAGCTATTGCATATGAGTCTAGGAAACTTAAGACTCATGAGCTTAACTAACCTACCCATGACCTTGAGCTTGCAGCAGTGGTGCATGCACTAGTGAGATGGAGAAATTTTCTTTTAGGACACTGCTTTGAGTTCCATTCTGACCATCAAAGCTTGCAGTACATATTCACTTAGCCTAACCTTAATGCTCATTAGAGGAGATGGATGGAGTTCTTGTGAGTATGATTTTGATGTCCACAACATCAAGGTGAAGGAGAATGTAGTTACAGATGCATTGAGTAGGAGACATCATGGGTTATACTCTATGACCGCATATACAACATATACAAATTTGAGAGATTGCATATTGCAGCACTTGCCTAAGGATGAGTGGTATTTAGATGTGTGTCAGGTAGTACAATCTCATGGGGTCCTAGAAGGGAAATATGCATATTTTTCATTGGAGTCTGATGGACTACTATGACATAGAGAGCACATTTATGTACCTTCTTCCAAGAAATTGTGTGATTTCATGGTGATTGAGGCTCACAGAGCACCCTATGCAGCACATCCTGGGGTTAAGAAGATGCATGCAGATTGGAGATAGTTGTATCACTGGTTGGGTATGCAACAACTCATTGCAAAACTAGTAGACTGATGCCTTGAGTGCTAGAGAGTTAAGGTGTAGCACCGCCATCCTGGTGGGTTGATCTAGTCTCATGCGATACCAAAGTGGAAGTGGGATAAAATTTTGATAGATTTCATCATTGGTCTTCCTATGTCATCTCGCCACCATGATGCTATCATGGTGATAGTTGACAAGTTGATGAAAGTAGCTCACTTCTCACTAGTCCAAACTACTTTTATAGCACCAACAATGGCACAGGTGTTCTTGTGGGATATTGTTAGACTTCATGACATTCCACACAAGATCATTTCAAACAGGGATTCCCTCTCTACTTCTTTCTTTTGGAAGGAACTACAAGCAACATTGTGTAAAAAAATCAACTTTAGCACAACCTATCATCCAGAAATAGATGGATAGATAGAGAGGGTGAACTAGGTATTGGAGGATATGCTCCGTATGTATGTCATGGATCATCAGACTAGATGGGAGGAGTATCTTTACTTGGTAGAATTTGCCTCTAACAATGAGCATCACACTTCCTTGGGGATGCCACCTTATCATGTATTGTATGGCAGACCTTGTAGGACACCTTTGAGTTGGAACCGTATTGAGAATCGAGTAGCCATTGCTCTTGAGTTAGTTCGATATATGGAGTAGCATGTGGATTTGATTAGACAGTGCCTTAGAGAGGCTCAGGATAGACAAAAGAAGTATGTAGATGCAAAGAGGATAGATCATAGCTACATGGTTAAAGATAGAGTCTTTTTGAGAGTGCAACTGCATAAGAGTCCAATCTATTATGGAAAGGGTTCTAAGCTTGTACCTCGCGTTGTTGGATCATTTGAGATCCTTGAGAGGATAGAACCAATTGCATATTGTCTAGCTTTGCCACCTATCCTATCACAAATCCACGATGTGTTTCATGTATCTATTCTGAGAAAATATATTTATGATGAGTCTCATATCCTAGATTGGGATGCTTTACAGGTGGAGTCGGATGTGCTTATGAACACAATGTACCACTAAGAGGGGGGTGAATAAGTGGTTCCTAAATTCTTTTCCTTTTTACTACAACCTTAGAATACCAGTTATTACCTTAGGCACTAAAAAATCAAACCGGTAAGACAAATGTGGATATCAAAAGAGGCAAACACACAAATGAAACCCACAACACTAGATGTATGAGGAAAACCCAATATGGGAAAAAACTTGGTGAGAAATGTTGCTGGAGTCTACTGCTCCAATCTAGCCTCACAAGTGAAACACTAAATTACAAAGATTTGGGGGAAGAACCCAAGGAGCACCAACCCAAGGAGAACCAACCCCTGCACCAAACTCCAATTTGGTGATGTATAGTGAAATACAATTTTGATACAGTTATAGCATCTGGTTGCAAATGAGTTCTGCAACACTTGATCAAATAGATTTATGCTAGTTAATAGCCTTCTCTTCTTCACTGGATCTCACACTACTAGTTATGAGATTACTCTCTCTGATTCTTGGCTACTTTTTTTTCTCTGCCAACCTCATAACACACTATGTCACTCTTGGATGCCTTCTTGATCAATCACACCTCATCGGTTAGCTTTACCAGTACTCTATCTCTGTCGATTAAACCCTTTCACTGGTTCGCCTGCAAACTCACTCTGCAACTTTCTTAGAATAAATTCTAAGGAAGATGATCTTTCTCCTTGCTCAATCTCTCTTCACACTCCTTCACATCAAGCATCAATAATTTCTATCTCGAGCTCATATATTTATAATCTAAGGCACCGCCAAAAACCGTATTCAAATAATGTCGTGTTAGGTTTTGCCTTCACCAACTCGATCTTTATCTAATTTGATGTGATCTTCTTTTCTAGGGATATGATCTTCATGTCATTGATCAACACCACCAAAGCTTCGTATTCCAATGTGCATTTTTTAAATCTAGAGATCTGCACCATGCTTTTCTGCTTTTCTCTATCATAAGCCATTAATGGCTGGGCTGTTTCCTTTAGCAAACGGGTATGAAGATCAAATATTCTTGCTAGATCAGTTTAGTCTCTTGCCAGCTCATCGTCCTCGAGCCATAATCCTCTGGCATCCTCCGTGACTTGCGGGTTCTTCATAAAAGTTGACCTACTTGCTAACTTGTTACATTGATGTACACTTCACCGACATGTGTAATATCACCATCTGGCATCCAGCTATCATGTTTGTCAACATCCATCACTGCTTGGTTTTCTATGTTGGTTTGACATTCTGCATTGACCAAGATTGACTACTGGTTCAATTTACCTTACCGGTATTGTTGGCCATTTGGAGGAATTGATTATGTGTTGCATTGATGTTTTGTTATTGATGTCAACACTAGCTATTTTGGTTGCTTTACCGGTATCCTTCTGGTCCTGGTAGGTTGTTTCATTTCTTGTTGGATTGGATCATCATGATCCGGTATGCTCCAGTATGTTTGGGTTATGGAATTGGCTTATTCATGCTCATGTCTAGTTAGTTGGTTTTGATTTGGTGATTGGATGCTATCCTATTTTCTAGCAAGCTTGGTTTGTTATTCCGGCGTGGGTTTCACTGGCAGAGCTTTGATGAAGATCTTTGATGATATGCATAAGTGGTGATGGTGCGGCTTCTAGTGGATATTTAAGATGGTGATGGTGGTCATGTTCGAGACTTATTTGATTGGGATTATTTCTTTGGCATGGGTGGACCTATACTGGGTCCCAAAATTTTCTAGGTTATGGACCGGCTTAATGTAACACGTGGATTGAACCTCTCGATATGTTTCTGGGATGTCTTATGAGTTGGATATTATTTGTTTGGTTTAAGGCCGACGTTTTTTGTAATTATGTAATTGTTTTATTGTCCAGTGGCCGACCTTATTGTTTATGGTCGAGGGTTTGTATATATATGATGTAAGATCTCATTGTAGATCATATCATAGGGTATGGTAAATGGATATGTAAGGAGCGAATAATGTAACAATCATTCAAGTAGAGGATTTGGTTGATCATTGGTGATCGATTTGGGTTTATGTAAGAGGATTTAGTCCTCTGGTATTGAGCTTAACAAAAACTGTATTCAAGCATAGAAGATGCTATCTTTGCAGTTCATTCATTTCTTCTAGATTGTAGTCTAGATTTCTATGTAGTCAATGAGACTCCTTTTGTGAAGAGCAGTACACTCTAGGTTGTCATCCTTCCTACAAGTGTAGGCCCCTCAATTGTAATTCACATACATACTGCATAAGTATTATCTAACTGTGGGTAGGCTTCCCACCGTGGTTTTTCCCTTTACCGGGTTTTCCAGGTATAAATCTTAGTGTCATGTGGATGGTATTTATTCTCTGATTATTATTTATGGTTAATTGGTCTAGCTACTATTTTAGTAATTGGTTTATGCATTCCAGTATTGATCTTTTGGGTTGCGGTATTAAAGTTTTAAATGCTTAAGGTTCTAGTAATCTGGTGACAACTGATTCACGCCCCCTCTTAGTTGTCTTCCGGTTATTTGAACTGTCTAACAATAGAAAATCATGAGAGTGCGATGAAAAGAATTTTTAGATACTTGCAAGGTACATCTGAATATGGTTTGTGGTACTCTAAGGATGATGAATTTACTTTATGTGCATATACAAATGTAGATTGGGCTGGTGATGTTGATGACCTGAAAAGTACTTTTGGTGGAGCTTTCTTTCCTAAAAAGAAGTTGGTTTCATGGATCAACAAGAAACAATCATGTACTTCTTTATCTATTGCTGAAGCTGAGTATGTTGTTGCTACTACTAACTATACATGGATTCTATGGATGAAGCAAATGTTGAAAGACATTAAAGTGCATTGCATTGGAGCGGTAATTATTCACTGTGATAACTCTGCTGCTATTGACATATCAAAGAATCTGATATTTCAGTCCAAGACAAATCACATATCTATCAAGTATAACTGTTTGAAGGAGAAGGTGGAAGAAAATGATGCAAGACTAGTTTATGTGAACACTAAAGAGCATATTGCAGATATTTTCACTAAACCTTTGCCTAAAGAATCATTTGAGTACCTGAGAGACAGATTAGGGGTTTCTGCCCCTCCGATAAAGAACAAATTAATGTTATTTGGCATCAGTCTGGTATGCATTATCAAAAATATCATTTATTCCAGAATTGATTTGGGGATGCTACTGCTCAGGGGGAGTAGTAAGCCTTGTGTTTCAGTGGTTTATGTTTTTTCTTTATAAATTTTGTCAAATTTTCTGGCATTGATGTCAAAGCGGGAGAGATATATGTGAAAAATAGAGCTTTACAAAGATATCATTCACAAGGAGAGTTTGGTCTTTATTTCAGAACTTCATTGCTATATCTTTGAGTGGGATATTGTTGGGTGTCTTCTATTGGGGGAGACTTGTTTGGCATTTCTTGGCATTTGGATGTTTTTCACATCTAGTGTTGCCATCAATGCCAAAGGGGGATATTGTTGGCCATTTGGAGGAATTGAATATGTGTTGCATTGATGTTTTGTCATTGATGTCAACACTAGCTATTTTGGCTGCTTTACCAGTATCCTTCTTGTCCTAGTAGGTTGTTTGGTTTTTAGTTGGATTGGATCATCATGATCCGGTATGCTCTGATATGTTTGGGTTATGGAATTGGTTTATTCATGCTCATGTTCAGTCTATTGGTTTTGATCTGGTGATCAAATGCTATCCTGTTTGCTAGCAAGCTTGGTTTGTTGTTCCAGCGAGGGTTTCACCGGCAGAGCTTTGATGAAGATCTTTGATGATATGCATAAGTGGTGTTTGTGCAGCTTCTAGTGGAGATTCAGGATGCTGATGGTCATCATATCCAAGACTTAGTTGATTGGGATTATTTCTTTGGTGTGTGTGGACCTATACTGGGTCCTGGTATTGTCTAGGTTATGGACCGACTTAATGTAACATGTGCATTGGACCTCTCGATATGTTTCCAGGATGTCTTATGGGTTGGATATTATTTGTTTGGTCTAGGGCCAAAATTTTTTGTAATTATGTAATTATTTTATTATTTGGTGGCCGGCCTTATTATTTATGGTCAAGTGTTTGTATTTATATGATGTAAGATATCATTGTAGCTCATATCATAGGGTATGGGAAATGGATATATGTAAGGAGCGAATAATTTAATAATCATTCAGGTAGAGGATTTGGTCGATCATTAGTGATCAAGTTGGGTTTATGTAAGAGGACTTAGTCCTCCGATATTGAGATTAACCAAAACTGTATTCAAGTATAGAAGATACTATCTTTGCAGCTCATTCATTTCTTTTGGATTGTAGTATAGATTTCTATGTAGTCAGTGAGACTCCTTTTGTGACGAGCAGTATGCTATAGGCTGTTGGCCTTCCTACAAGTGCAGGCCCTTCAATTATAATTCACATAATTACTATAGAAGTATTATCTGACTGTGGGTAGGCTTCCCACTGTGTTTTTTCCCTTTACTGGGTTTTCCACGTATAAATCTTGGTATCATGTGGATGGTATTTATTCTCTGATGATTGTTTATGCTTAATTGGTTTATCTGCTATTTCAGTAATTGGTTTATGCATTCTGGTATTGATCTTTTGGGTTCTAGTATTAAAGTTTTAAATTCTTAAGGTTCTGGTAATCTGGTGACAACTGATTCACCCCCCTCTTAGTTGTCTTCATTTGAAATGTCTAACAGTTATAACCAACAAACATCCTCTTTACCAGAAGCACATCCACCTGACAATTCATCTTGCCTTCTAGTATGTCTTCATGCCATTCTTTCCGTTTTGGTCACCAGGTGTTGTTGTGATTCAAATAACATTCCGCCTCTTCATCACAAATAAATAACCAACCTTCATACCAGTTTATGCCTTACTGGTAAGCCTGCCTTACCGACAAATGACACAATTTGTGTGTACTGGTAAGCTTCCTTCTGTCTTCTTACTCACATGTGGATTGACATCATATGTCTTACTTTTCTTATAGCGGTCACCACTTCTTACTTACTAGTGACCTTGCCAAACCAGTTGACATCAATGACAACTTAATGCCAATAATGTCAACAATCTCCCCCTTTGGCATTGATGTCAACTTACAGTAAGACTTCATGTCAACTTACTATAAGAATTCATACCAATATATTTATCCCCCTTTGGCACAATAACAAATGGTACTATACACTCCCCCTCTGATTCATACCTATCTCCCCCTTAGGGTGATACCAGTGATTACAGCCGATACTGAGATATACAGCCTTGAACTTTCTCTATGACCAACATGTGGTTCAAGAGTTATAGATGCTACAATAAACTCCCCCTCAACCATATAATTCCTTACTAACTTAAGTGCACAAGGCAGGTGACACAAGTTCCCAACTTGTGTCTTAAGTACTGAAAAGTGCTTATTGGCAATGGTTTTGTGAAAATGTGTTCTACTTGTTCTCTGGTAGGGACATAGTCCATATTTACTTCCTGTCCTTCAACCTTGTCTCTAAGGAAATGATACTTGATGGCTATATTCTTTGACCTAGAATGCATCAACAAAATCTTTGATATGTTGATGGTACTTGAATTCTCACACCAGATGAGAATAGAATCAATGATGTCCACCTGTATGTCCTTGAGGGTTTGCTTCATCCAAAGTACTTGAGAGCAACATGTAGCAACAATAATGTATTTTGCTCCAACAGTTGATAGGGAGACTGAATCCTACTTCTTGCTATTCCATGAGACCAATTGGTCACCTAGGAAGAATGCACCACCACTTGTTCTCTTTCGGTCATCAATGCAACCTGCCCAATCAGCATCAGTATATGCTTCCAAGAGGAATTCCCCCTTTTTAGGGTACCACAATCCATAACTAAGTGTTCCTTGTAGGTAGATAAAAATTCTTCTTGCGACATTCATATGTGACTGCTTTGGTGCAGCTTGAAATCTGGCCACCATGCACACTGCCTACACTATATCCGGTCTACAAGCAGTTTGATACAATAGGCTGCCTATCATGGATTTGTACAATGTCTGATCCATCATTCTTGCTTAATTTTCTTCTGGTCACCTTGGGTTTACTTATCGATTTGTAGTCCTTCATTTGAAATTTTTTCAACATATCCTTTGCATACTTGGTTTGTGAGATAAAGATTCCCTTATCTTCCTGTGATATCTGCAAAACTAGGAAGTATGGCAATTCTCCAAGCATTGACATCTCAAATTCTGACTGTATTTGATCAACAAATTCTTCGCAAAGGGTGTCCTTATTGCCTCCAAAAATAATGTCTTCTACATACACAACCACAATGATCATGTGGTTTCCATCTTTCTTTATGTACAAAGTGCTATCAACACTTCCCTTTTTGAATCCTTGCTCCTTCAGGTATAGATCTAGCCTTGAATACCATGCTCTAGGAGCTTTCTTTAAACCATATAGGTCTTTCTTCAATCGACACACAAAGGTTTCATCATGATGTAGCAGAAACCCTTCCGGTTTCTCCATGTACACTTCTTCTTCCAAATTTCCATTTAGGAAGGCAGATTTTACATCCATTTGATATACTTTATAACCCTTGTAGGCAGAAAAGGCTAGAAACATTCTAATTGCTTCTAAGCTAGCTACTGGTGCAAATGTTTCTTCAAAATCAATGCCCTCTACTTGAGAGTAGCCTTTGCACACAAGTCTATCTTTATGCCTAACAATTTTACCTTCTTCATTCATCTTATTCTGATAGACCCATTTAGTGCCAATGATGTTCTTATCTTCCAATCTATGGACTAATTCCCAAGTTTTGTTCTTCTCAATCTGTTGCAGTTCTTCTTCCATGTCATCCTTCCATTCCTGTCTTTTGCTGGCCTCATTGAATGTTTTAGGTTCTACTTTAGTCATGAAGCAAAATTTGACTTGTTCATCATTCTGGGCAAGTCTTCTCCTAGTTTGCACACCATCACTCTTATTAACTATAATTTTCTCTTCTGGGTGGTTCATCTGCACATATCGGTTAGGAGCCCTTTTGGATACTTCTTCTGGTTCATTGTCTGACTGAGATTCCTCACTTTCATCCCTAGAATCATCATACCGGTTTACCTATGATTGAATTTATTTGTGCATATCCTCATCAACTCTTACATGCACACTCTCAATGAGTCTTCTTAGTCTTTTATTGTAGCATTTATAGGCCTTGCTATTAGATGAGTATCCAAGGAATATTCCTTCATCACTCCTGGAATCAAAACTACCTAGACCATCCATATCTCTCTTTATAAAACACTTGCTTCCAAATACCTTGAAGTATTTGACTGATGGTTTTCGGTCATACTACAACTCATAAGGTGTCATTCTACTATTTGTTCTTAGTTGAACCTGGTTCAACGCATATGCAATAGTATGAACTGCTTCCATCCAATATGGATCTTGCAGATTGGCCTCATTTAGCATGGTTCTAGTCATCTCCTTGACTGCCATGTTCTTACTTTGTACCACACCATTTTGTTATGGAGTCCTAGGAGTTGAGTATTGCCTTTTAATTCCATGTCTTCCACAGTAATATTCAAACTCATTTGATGTGAACCCTCCACCCTGGTTTGATCTTGGACATTTTAGCTTGCACCCACTTTCCTTCTCCACCATCTTCCTAAAGATCTTGAATCTATCAAATGCTTGTTATTTATCTTGCAGGAAAGTGACCCATGTCATTCTTGAATAGTCATCAATGAAGAGCATAAAATATCTTTCACCAGAAAGAGCTCTTGTCATAGTTGGACCACACAGATCTATATGTACAATTTCAAGTAGTCTTGAGGTGTTGTGTTCTTTTGATCTGAAGCTCACCTTAGTCTGCTTCCCTTTCAGACATTCATCACACAATGCTCTTACCAGTTTGATGATGGGTGCAATATTTCTTGCACACCCCTTTTTTCTTACTGCAACTAAGTTATCAAAGTTTATGTGGCCTAATATTGTGTGCCACAACCAACTTTCATCCACTTGTCCCAACATACATTGGGATTCAGAACATTCTTTTAGATTATACATTACCACCTGTCCTCTTTCCTTCAGCTACAGTCTGACCGATACTCTCTTTCTTTATCTAACAATCGGTAGAATAAAAGGTGAATTTATAACCTTTGTCACACATCTAACTCACACTCAGCAAGTTGTGCTTTAGGCCTTACACATAGTACACATCACGTTCTTTTAGTTTTCCATCAATGTTCAGAGTGCCTTTTCCTTTTATTTTGATGGATGAGTTGTCTTTGAATCTCACTGAACCACCATTCCAATCTTCAAGCTTGATTAATTTATTTTTATCACCAATCATGTGGTTGGAACAACCACTATCTACAACCGATATATTTTTCCTTTTAGCATGTAAGGCAGTTTGCACTATCAGACTTGATTCTGCCTTGTCTTTTTCTTTCTCAACCCATACTGGTTTGGTGTCCTTCTTCTTGTCAACTTCTATTTTGTGCTCTAGTTCAACTACCTGTTCTTGATCAAGATCTGTCTTCTTCTTCTTGATCTTCCTGTTTTTACAAAACTTTGCCATATGTCCAAACTCTTGACAGTTATAGAATTTCACATTTTCATTTAAAGATGAATCTTCAAAATTATTGTAGGACATTGGTTTATTCTTCCTACATTCAAAACTCCTATGACCAAATCCATTGCACTGATAATAGACAACATTCATATCCTAGAGTGCATTAAATGTGTTTCTACTTTCATAACTCATAGTGGGCTTATTGGTTAATCTATAGTCAGCTATTCTATGCCCAAATTTGTTACACCGATAACAATAACCATGAAAGTTTGGAACATATCGGTTAGGTTGCTTTGGTCCTGCAAATGACTGCTTCATTGAGTGTCTTCCTTTCATGCTCCTAACTCTAGTTAATCCTTCATGGTCAACTCTTGCCTTTCTCCTTGGATCTACATGTCGATACATTGAGTGTGGCCTCCAATTTATTGATTGTGTATATCAGTTTGTGTGGCGGTTTCTAACAACATCTGCATAAGTCTTCTTATCGTTATCCTTGCTTACCGTGAATGTCTTCTTCTCTTCACCTTAATTTGAAGAAGTGAACTGTATTTCCTTATCGGATGTTTCTTTGCTATTTTAACTTTAAACTTCTTCAAATCCTAAGCCACCGGTATCTTTGGATTGCTTTTGTTTGCTCAACATCTTGTCTAAGGCTTAAATGTTGCCTTCATATTTGCTTCTCACTTTTATTTATTCCTTACTTTCTTCAAGGTCCTTTCTGAGCTTCACTATTTCTACTTCTATATCTAGATGTTCCTTTTCCTTCTTCATCAGATCCGAGAATGTAACTTCACATATCCACTTGACTTCTTCCAACTGAAGTTTCAAGTCAGATATAACTTGATTGGACACATCCAAGGATTTCTTCAAGAGACCTTGTTCATCTACTGCAACAAGCTTGAACTTCTTGAGTTATCTTCTTGTTTTACTCAGCTCCTCAAGAGAACTTATAAGCTCACCTTCTAGATCCACTTCAACCTCAATGTCTTCTTCTTCCTCATCTTCACCAACCAGTTCATCAAGTGCCATAAAGAGATTAACTTCTCTATCATTCTCATGGTAGTCATCTTTTGATGCACTTTCTTCATCTGTGGCATCATCCTCAATAGTGTATAGGATGTTATGCTTTTGGTAGCCTCTTATTTCTTACTGGTAGACATTTCTTTATTTGTCTTTACCAGCAGATCTACTAAAGCTTCTTGACTCATCTCCACCAGCTTCATTATAAGGACACTTTGCAACAAAGTGTCCAACTTTACCATAGTTGAAACATTTGAGCGGTAACTTTCCTTTATACTTGTTGGATCCTCTTTTGATCTTTTTGACAAATTTTTCTACCTCTGCATCAATGTCTTCACTGGATCCTTTATGAACAACCACTTCTTTTCCCTTCTTGGTGGAGTTGAACGTTGCCTCTTTCCTTAAGGAAGCATCATCAGTTGTTCTCATTTCATAGGCTGTTAGTGAGCCAAATAGCTCATCAATTGTGAAGATATTTAGATCCTTGGCTTCTTCTATGGCAGACAACTTAGTTTCATACTTAGGTGTTCATAGTTTCATTAAATTTGTGAAGGTAGTCTGCAATCTTTTCTTCATCCTTCATCTTGATGCCTTCAAGTTGGTCCCTTTGTGTTTGTAGCTTGGCCTCTTTGAATTTTGCATCTCATTCAAATAACCTCTGCATTTTATTCAAAGTCTCCTTGGCGGATGCACAGTGCATGACTTTGACAAACTCATTATCAGACAACCCGCTCAAGATAGCATGTTTAGCCTTTGTATTATTCTCATAATCCTTCTTAGCATCCAGATTAGTGGGAGGAATACAAGGGATAGTATACCCATTCTTGACAGACATCTACACATCAAAACAAGGGGATGAAATATAGGTCTCCATTCTTCTGCTCCAGAAGGCATAGTTAGATCAATCAAACATGGGGGATTTTGAGGAGGCAAACTCATTTCTTGCCATTGTGTTCTAAGACCAAAATCTACATAAGCTTTAATCAACCTGGAACCTAGGCTCTAATACCAATTGATGAACATAATGTACCACTAAGAGGGGGGTGAATTAATGGTTCCTAAATTCTTTTCCTTTTTACTACAACCTTATAATGTCGGTTATCACCTTAACAATCAAATCAATAAGATAAATGTGGATATAAAAAGAGGCAAACACACAAATGCAACCCACAACACCAAATGTATGAGGAAAACCCAATATGGGAAAAACCTCGATGAGAAATGTTGCTGGAGTCTACTGCTCCAATCCAACCTCACAAGTGAAACACTAATTTACAAAGATTTAGGGCACCAACCCAAGGAGCACCAACCTCTGCACCAAGCTCCAACTTGGTGATGTGTAGTGAAATACAATTTTGATAGAGTTATAGCATCTGGTTGCAAATGAGTTCTACAACACTTGATTAAATAGATTTCTATCAGTTAATAGCCTTCTCTACTTCACTGGATCTCACATTGTCTATTATGAGATTACTCTCTCTGATTCTTGGCTACTCTTTTTTCTCTCTCAGCCTCACAAAACACTATGTCACTCTTGGATGCCTTCTTGATCAGTCACACCTCACCCATTATCTTTATCGGTACTCTATCTCTGCTGGTTAAACCCTCTCACTGGTTTGCTTGCAAACTCACTCTGCAACTTTCTTAGAATAAATTCTAAGGAAGATGATCTTTCTCCTTGCTCAAGCTCTCTTCACACTCCTTCACATCAAGCATCAATGATTTCTGTCTCGAGCTCATATATTTATAATTTAAGGTTCCCACCAAAAACCGTATTCAAATAATGTCATGTTAGGTTTTGCCTTCACCAACTCGATCTATATCTGGTTTGATTCAATCTGATTTTCCAAGGATATGATCTTCATGTCATTGATCAACACCATGAAAGCTTCGTATTCCAATGTGGGTTTTCTAAATCTGGAGGTTTGCACCATGCTTTTATGCTTTTCTCTGTCATACGCCATTAATGGGTCGGTTATTTCCTTTAGCAAATGGGTACGAAGATCAAATGTTCTTGTAGGATCAGTTCATTTACTTTCCATCTTGTCTTCCTCGAGCCACAATCCTCTAGCATCCTCTGTGACTTGCGGGTTCTTCATAAAAGTTGACCTGCTTGCTGACTTATTACGTCGATGCACACTTCACCAACCTGTGCAATATCACCACCAAGCATCCAACCGTCATGTTTGTCGATATCCATCTCTGCTTGGTTTGCTATGTCAGTTTGACATTCTGCGTTGACCAAGATTGACTAACGGTTCAATTTATCTTACCGGTATTGTTTATGGTGAAAATGGATAACAATAATAACGATATTGAAAGGCTAAATGAATTCAACCACAAAACCCTAGCCTAACAACAACAAAGATCCACCATAACATATGAAGATTACCTAAGACAATGCAAATCAAATGAAATCACAAAGATTATACCATCACATGTCCAATAGGGTTTTGATCTCCATTCTTCCTATCTCCATTGATCTTGTTTGATGTATTTGCTCTCAGATTTTATGTGTACAAGAGCTCAACAAAGAACGGAATGTGGTTGCAAGTAGGATCGCATATGCCAAGTAGTCAATTGATCAAGTAGTTAGGTCATTAGGGTTTGATAATGAAGGAAGCATCTCCTTATATAGAAGACACTATATGAAATGGAGGGATAAGATTGAGAGGTGTAAAAGGAGGTCGGCTATGATTAGAGGGCAGGTAAAAGAAATAATAAAATAATGAAAGGGGTAGGTAGTGTATGAATTAAGAGATGAATGACATGTGTCATGGGTAGAAAAGGTTAATGAATTAATTAAATAAATAAAGATTTATATAATTAATAGGAGTGAGATCAATTAAATAAATAAGATATTTATTTAATTTAGGAAAAGGATAATTTAAATAAATAAATGTATTTATTTAAATGAGAAATAAGGCTAGAAGAGGATAAATGAATTAATTAAATAAATAAAGATTTATTTAATTAATAGAAGAATTAAGCTTAGATAATTAAATAAATAAAATATTTATTTAATTAGACTGGACAATTTTGGGTGTCTACATTTTGCCCCTCTTTGAGACAATGCGGCTTGTCGCGTTGTTTCAAAGAAGATAAGATGAACTGATACAAAGTTGCCCCAAGATGGGAATGATATGCCCCCTTGAGAGATTGGATGAAAATGTCTGAAAAGATTGCAGACAATCTCTTGATAAGAAAGAGAGGCTAGAATGGACTGACCGGATAAAGTGACAGTCACGGGATAAAGAAGACTGACTCGGGAGACGAGGGCTAGGGCTAGGGTAGTCTATAAGATAGACGACGAGGGAAATATATCCTCATTGTCATCCACACAGCCAAGAGATCAGAGTGCAGAGAGAGAATAGAGCAGCAACAGTCAGCAGCGATGGCTTTGGTTCACAGATTTGACAGCGTTCGCCGATTCCAAAGGCCAGTAAGTACCACAAAACCTCCTTGTACTTTGATGCATTTATTGTTGTCATTAATGCATACTAGGTAATGTAATAAATGCGCGTTTATGTCAGGAAAGAGCGTTTGTGTCCAAAAATGTGAATTTTTGTCTTCTAGGTCAAATCAACAGTTCTGTGATGAACATACGCTGTCGATTGGATAAGCTACTGAGAGGATACACTCAAGCAGGTCCTCTAGGGAAGACTAGGATAACAAATAGGGCTAGGATTGACAATTCTGTGATAGAACATATGTTTCCAATTAGGAAACTTCTCAAGAGGATTCACTCAAGCAAAGGCCCTAGGATAGGATAGATCAAGGCACTTTGTGATGAATAGTGAGTACCAAGATATAGTGCTTTGTGATGAACAGGGAGTACTAAAATATGAGCAGCACTTTGTGATGAACAGTGAGTGCAAATGTGAGCAGCACTTTGTGATGAACAGGGAGTGCCAAACACATAGTACTTTGTGATGAACAGGGAGTACCACTAGGATAGAAGCAACACTTTGTGATGAACAGTGAGTGTCACTAGGACTGAGATGATTGATTTGTGTGACTGCAAGAGTATCTACCTATGCTGGAGTCATGGGAGAGATTCCCATCGACTCAGAGGTTGTGACCTAAGTTGACAGCCGAGGACTGAGCTATGATTGAGGCTATGGGATTGAGACATATTCCGTATGTGCTTGAGTTTTGGGTGAACATGGGATTGCTGACTGCACTGGCGGAGAGGTGGCACTCTGAGACTTGCACTTTTCATTTGCTGATGGGGGAGATGACAGTCACCCTGGAGGATGTATACAGGATTTTGAGAATACCAATTGATGGGGAGCTGATTCCATACGATCAAGACAGAGACAGAGATAGGGATGCCCTTACACGAGTGTTCTAGGATCCGGGACTAGAGATGAGGGTGGGACACGTGGCATGGGATACCATGACATGGACAGGATTAGCACTACCAATAGTGTTGGCAAGAGTTATCAGTGGGTTCCTCTGTCCGGATAGGGCGACACGAGGGGTGGCTGCAGAGGACACAGGGGCCAGGAGAGATGATCTTGGGGCGGGTCCTTCTAAGGCTCAGACTCCGTCGAGGCCAACTGGCTCTAAGGGAGGGAGTTCATCATAGCTGTAGAGGACTCCCTATGTATCAGTATTGTACCATTTTTGTATGATGATGTAGACACCTGCAGGTGATTGTAGCCATATCATTTTGACATCATTGTATCATGACACTTTATATATATATATAAGATGATTCATCTTTGCGGCAGCTATATGCATGTGTACCTATGTGATGAGATGTTCTTATGTGATGCTTATGATATGGATGCAAATATGTATATGATGAAATACAATATTTTTTTCTTTTATGTTTTTATATGTTATGCCAATGCAAATGTGAATGTATGAAATGCGGATGGATATGACAATGCAAATAACTATTTACATGATGAGAATATAAAATGTTCTAACATGTGTTGTGTGCAGGATGTGATGCAATTGTGATATCTATATGTATGTATGGAATGCTAACATGTGATAATGTAGGTGAAACTACATGAAATGCAAATGTTTTTGGCGTGTCATTAAACTCAGTCATGTGATAGCAGGCTTTGCGGACTCGAGAAGGATGATGGAAGTCAATCAAGAAAGGGGGATGAAAGATAGAAGATATGAAAGTGAAAGAGCTTCTTGTGCGTTATCATCATTGAGCTTTATTATGGCAAGTAGTTTATGACAATTGAGGCATATGTTCGACCCAGAAAGTCATTGTACCTGTTTGCATGGAGATAAGACAGTCACAAACAAGGAATGCCCCAGTTCATACTAGACTCATAGTGTCCTCATATCCTTGGACAAGTCATAGCATTACTAAGAGACAATCCACAAACAGTAAATACAAATAGATGATGATACCCCATCCTCGCCTTTCTAGTCAAAGACATCCTGGAGATAGAATCTCTAGTCAGAGACATCCTGGAAAAGCTAAAAGCTAAAATCAAAATAACACCAAGACTCAACACCAACATCCACTGTAGTCCTCGAGTTTAGTGTCTCTTGTCAGTTGTATAAGTCTTATTTGATTGTGGTCACAATGTTTACTTTCACAAAAAGGATAGATAGCACGGAACCATATGTTGTCTGAGTTTGTTGAAAGATTTGATTTTATTGAAGCCCATTGTTGCTGCTGTCTCATCTGAAACTGACTGAATCCATGAAATTGATACTTTATTGCAAAGAAGACAGAACTTTATTGTGGATTGGTGATGCAAGATGCTGCTTTATTATGGATTGTGCGCGGATAGATTGAAGGAAGCTGGAAGAAACTGTACTCTTCGAAACATGTGATGTTCTCAGTTCCACACCCATCACTAGATGTAGGATTTTCCTTAGCCACAGATAGGAGCTGATTTATTATGGATGGAAAGGGAGGTGAAAAGGGAGGTTTATTATGAATGGCTAACCAATCTTGGGTAGATCAATAACAAGCCATGATGGGAATGGGTAAGTTTATTATGGATGAATTGGTCGTGAGTGTGTGCAAAGTGAAGTGATGAAAGAGAATCCTGAAGGAGGGAGGAGCAATGTCTCTACACATGGCGCTGGTGACCCAGTTTTCACCATGGTACTTGCCTAGGGCGCCACCGAAGTGGTTTTCACTGTTGGATGAAATTATTTCTCTTTACTTTTTTTGATTTTTTAATGTTTTTTTGTGTCACAAGGCACCTGTTTGCCAGATTTTCACCAAGTAACGATTTTTTTTGTTTTATAATTTTTTTTTGTATTTTTGATTTTTTTTGATTTTTTTGTATTTTTTGAATTAGGATACTCTGAAGAGCTATGTGTAAAACCTGCGAAGGTGCATGCTATTGATAGGATCCTCCAAAGGTTCACCCTTTGTAGTTGAGAGCTGATATGCACCAGATCCATATGCTGCTGTAATGATGTAAGGACCAAGCCAGTTTGGTTCGAACTTGCCTTTCTTCTCTCTCTCTTGCTGATTTTTAGGATTTTCTCTGAGAACCAAATCACCTACCTCAAATGTGCAAGGCTTGACCTTGTGATTGTAGCTATGACTCATTCGTTGTTGGTAAGCCTTGAGATGATTAAAAGTAGTTTGTCTTCGTTCATCCAGTAGTTCAAGTTCTTGTAAGCGAGAGACCCTATAGTCTTCATCACTGATGATGTTTTGCAAAGAGACTCGTAAAGAGGGTAGCTCGACCTCAATAGGCAAGATGGCTTCTGCACCGTAGACAAGTGAATAGGGTGTAGCTCCTGTAGGTGTGCGGGCACTTGTGCGGTATGCCCAAAGTGCAGGATTAAGTTGGATATGCCAATTACGACCAGCGTCGTCGACTATCTTTTTTAGGATTTTAAGGATTGTCTTATTAGATGCCTCAGCTTGACCGTTACCTTGGGGGTAATATGGCATGGAGAAATGATGGAAAATATGGAAGCGGTCACAGAGTTCACGAACATCCTGATTTTTGAAGGGACGCCCGTTATCAGTGATAATGGAAATAGGAATACCGTATCGACAAATGATATAGTTGAGGATGAACGTAGCAATCTGTTTTCCAGTAACTTGTGTAAGAGGCACGACTTCAATCCATTTTGTGAAATACTCTGTGGCAGTGATAATGAATTTATGACCATTGGAAGAAGGAGGGTGAATCTTGCCTATGAGATCGAGTCCCCACTAACAAAAGGGCCAAGGAGACGCAATTGGTTGAAGTTCTTGCGCTGGCGCATGGATGAGGTCTCCATGAATTTGACATTGCTTACATTTCTTGACAAACTGATATGAGTCTTTTTCCATATTGGGCCAGTAATATCCAGTCCTAACGAGTTTCTTAGCTAAGGTAGGACCACTAGCATGTGGACCACATATCCCTTCATGTACCTCACGTAACGCAATTTGAGCTTCATCACTTTCTAAACATATAAGAAGAGTGTCATTTAGGCCTCACCAGTATAGGATATCAGCTAAAATGACGTATCGAGAAGATTGGTGAATAAAAGTGCGACGTTGGTTATTGGATAGATCAGGAGGTAGGGTATTGTCATGAAGGTATGTGAAAATGGAACCATATAACTGGGACTCAGGACCGACAACACATATCATCTTAGTAGGAGTGATTTCATATGAAGGAACTAATAGGTTATCCACCAAGAACTCATAGCGGGTCTCATTCGGAGGTAGATCAATCAGTGAAGCAATTGTAGCCATGGCATCTGCGGCTCGATTCTTCTCTCTTGGTATCTGCTCAAAGTCTATCTTTGTGAAATGTTGTTTCAGGTCATCCACCATTTTTTTGTAAGGCATTAATTTTTCATCCTTTGTTTGGTAATCATTAGTTTCTTGATGGATTACAAGTTGACAGTCCCCAAAAACATGAAGTTCCTGGATCTTCCACTGAACTACAATCCATAATCCAGTTGTCAATGCCTCATATTCCGCTATATTATTAGTGCAATGAAATGAGAAGCAGTATGATTTTGGTATAGAATCCCCTTGAGGAGTTATAAAGAGGATGCCAGCTCCTGCCCCATGCTATGTGTATGAGCCGTCGAAGTACAGTTGCCATGGCTTTGCATGTGACATTGTTAAAATGGATTCATCTGGAAATTCTGAACTTAGAGGAACATCATCAATCATGGGAGCATTTGCTAACTGATCTATGATAGCTTGTCCTTTTATTTCTTTTCTGTCCACATACTTGATGTCAAATTCACTTAGGATCATTACCCATTTGGCTAGTCACCTAGTAAGTGTTTCTTTATTGAGAAGGTATTTCAATTTATCGATCCTCGCAACCAACTTAGTCTTATGAGTTAGCATGTAATGTCATAATTTTTGCGAAGCAAAGACCACGGTGATACATGCACGCTCAATTGGTGTGTAGTTTAGCTCATATCCCACCAATGTGCGACTGATATAGTATACTATTTTTCTTTGTCCTCAGCAATTTGTTGTGCTAAGAGTGCCCCCAGTGCTGTGGGAGTAGTTGATATGTATAGTAACAGAGGCTGATCTGGAACTAGTGGCATCAGAACTGGCGGATTCAGAAGATAATATTTGAGTGTCTGGAAAGCCTGTTGACAGTTATCATCCCATTTGAATTTGATGTTTTTATGTAGCAGGTGCTAAAAAGGATTACACTTATCTGCAAGTTGCGCTATGAATCTTCGTATGGACTGGAGTCTCCCTTGTAAAGACCAAAGTTGACTGATATTTCTTGGTGGTTGCATCTCCAGGATGGCCTTGACTTTTCCTGGATCAACTTTGATTCCTCTTTTTGATATAATGAATCCTAGGAGCTTGCCAGAGGTTACTCCAAAGACACATTTCTTGGGATTTAATCTGACTTGGTATTTTTCCAACCAATCAAAGACAACTGAAAGTATGTCCAAATGTGTATTTCTATCTATTGATTTGCCCAAGAGGTCATCGACATAATCTTCCACAGTTATGTGCATGAGATTGTGAAAGATAGTAGTCATGGCTCTTTGATATGTAGTGCCTTCATTTTTTAGCCCAAAGGGCATGACATTCCAACAGAAAGTTCCCCAAGGACAAGTGAATGATGTTTTGTGTTGATCTTCAGATGTGATCTTTATTTGATTATAACCAGAGAATCCATCCATCAACAATAACATTTCATGACTTGCTATAAGATCTACAATCAAATCTATGTTTGGTAATGGGAAGTCATCCTTAGGACAAGCTTTGTTGATGTCTCTGAAATCTGTACATATTCTGATGCTGTGATCTGGTTTACTAACAGGCACTAAGTTGGAGATCCATTCAGGATAATCAATTGGGCATATGAATCTGACTTCCAATAATTTCTCAAGCTCTACTTTGACCAATAATGCGACTTGTGGATGCATCTTTCTTAATTTCTATTTCACTGGTTTTGCCCTCGGTTTAACTATCAAATGATGCATTACTAAATCCGGATCTAATCCAGGCATATCAACGTATGACCATGCAAAGTTGATTTGTCGTTCTTTGAAGAAACTTATGAATTTTGACCTTTCTGACTCCGTCAACGTTTGAGCCAGGAATATGTTGTGTGAAACCTCTTCTGTACCAATGTTTGTTTTGATAGTCTCCTCTACCAACATGGATGACTTTTCCTCATATGATGCTGGGAGAATGTCGAGCCTTCCATCTTTGGGTGCCTCAGAGAGGTTTTTGCCCTCAGATACGTCCTTTCTTTTTACTTTTTTGGGGTCAGATAGCGCCACAGTGTGGTTTTCGCCATAAGACCCTTGGTTTGTTCTTATTTTCACATTTTTGCGACTGGAAGGTCCGACGCCCTCACCAAAATATGCCATGCTATTGAGTTCTATAGTGTATCCTTCTTTATGGTCCCCAGGGGGAAGATCATCTCATATGCCAAGATAGTCAATAAAAGCTTCATCATTTTGGAATGTGTCAAACTATGCAGGTCCTTCATGATCCTAGTCAATGAGTTGGTGGTGAACGAGGGGAAGGCCTTTAATGTCTTCAAAGTTAGCGGGGCTAAGAGTGAAGATGCAGTTATATTCGAGTATGTCAAGGTAATTATCGAGGTCATCGATGGCACTCTCCTCATCAGTCTCGATCTTGAATGAATCCAAATTATCATCACTAGTAGCGCATTCTGGGACAGGTGTTCTCATCCTATGTGATTTCAACCTAGGACCTTGAGACAAGGACTGTGTGGAATCCTCATGGGTTGTTTCTTGACCAACTTTGAATCTTTTATAAAATTCCTCTTCTTCTGTGGGTTCATCTGGCTCTCTAAATGTCTCGGTGAGCTTGTAGTCACTGGAGGATTTGTTTGAACCCCATTCCCATTCATTGGAGTCTGTGGAATAGTGATCCTCTTGTTGAATTTTGGAAGCTTTGATTTGTAAGGCTTCTTCTATCATTTGAGTGTGGACCTTGGAAGTCAGGAAACCAAGTCCCTTTGAGTGTTCCTTTTTGAATGTCAATTCAGGTTGTAAAGGTTCAATGATGCCTTCCTTTCGTAACCCAAGAGGGCTTTTTCCATCATACCCAAATTTTTTTAGGATCTTGAAACCTTTGCCATATTTCTCACATGGTAGACTGATGTGATCTTGTGTATCATCTTTAAGGTTTTTATAAAGCATTTTGTATAAGTCTTCCTCTTATAGTTCGCCCCATCTTTGAAAGGTAGTAGGGTCCCATTTGAGTACAATGATGGATACTTGCTTGTTAGGATGTGGTCTTCCGTATTCTTTTGGTGAACTCATGACTTGTTGTAAGTACATGGTCTGATTTAGAGTGTATTCACCCATGACCTTGTCCTAAAATTTGCCTTTAAGCTCACCTTGTTTTGATGTCGAAGGTTTTAATGACTCAGGATCAATGTATGCCGAAGAAGGAACAGCTTCACGATTACTGGGAATGATGGTCTCAGTTTTTGATCTCAGGTTATTGCAGTATATGAACGGATTAGGATCACCATTAACTGTTACCTCAACTCCATTGTGAAGAAACTTAATGCATTGGTGATATGTAGATGGGACTGCCCTCATTTCATGAATCCAAGGACGCCCTAGCAATATGTTGTAAGTGAGATCTAGGTCTAGGACTTGACAAACCACATCCTTCGTAACTGGCCCAACTCTGAGAGGTAAGGTGACTGTGCCCTTGGATGAACGCTCTTCATCATCATATGCCTTGATGGTGATTTTGTTTGTAGAATTCACAACTTTATCAAAATATCCCAATTGTTTAATTTTGCTCAATGTACAAATGTTTAGACCAGCTCCTCCATCTATCAGGACTCGTTTTATTCGATGTTTGTGTATTAAGGCTTCAATGTGTAGTGGTGCATTATGTGGTTGGCTCACAGAGGCGTCATCGGCTTTTGTGAATGTAAGCGAGTGTGGAATGGAAAGGTATCCAACCATGGCTTGAAACTGGTCCACATTTAGATCAGTAGGAATGACAGTGTCTCTCAAGATTTTTTCAAGAATAGCTTTATGTGCGGGGGATATGCGTAAGAGCTCAAGGATGGAGATGAGCGCAGGTGTCTTCCCTAACTGTTCTACAAGGTCGTACTCAGGTTTGGTTGATGAAGAAGTGGTGTTTTTAGTTGGAGCACCTTGCAAAGTGATTTTACCTCGACGAGTTGTGACATGACATTCAGAGGTAGGTTCGGAAGAAGATCCAACACCTTTTAGGACAATCTTGGGTCTCTGGGTAGAATTCTCAGGGTTTTTGTCCTTGATGATAATGGTAGAGACGTAATTGTCCATCAAAATGTGATTGATAGTTGAATCATAGTTATAGGTTGCTTTGGTATAGTTGGTTTGGTCATCTATGGCTTTAGCTTTTCCCTTGTCATGCTTTGGGAATGGTTCCTTAAACATTTCATGTTCTTGATTGGATGAGTCTCCCTCAATCTCAATGTCACCTCTATCAATGAGATCTTGTATGATGTTCTTCAGTCGATGACAATTTCCTGTCTTATGACCCTTGCTCTTATGAAATTTACAATATTCATCATCATTCCACCAATTTGGTTTAACCTTTGGTTCATATGGAGGAAAATCTAGAACTGTGATTACTTTGTTTGCCACTAGCTTCTTGAAAACTGACTCAAGTGGTTCTCCCAATGGAGTATACTTCCTTCGTGATTTAGAAGTTGTTTGAGTATTCACCTGATTTGATCCAGAAAAAACGAATTTGGGTCGCATTGTATTGGCATCAACAACACCATCATTGACTGTGTTCTTGTTTTTATTCCAAAATCTTGGCTTATCTTTTCCTTTAAAGTCATCTTTGTTTTCCTTGAATATCTTAATGACTCCTTGTTCAATTAGGACCTTTTCTGTCTCTAATCCTTTTTCAATGACGTCCTTGAAGGTGGACAAACAAGCTTTCCTTAGATCATAGCCAATGTCTTTGTTAAAATTTTGGGTGAACATCTCTACTATTTGTTTTTGTGGAATTTCACAAGAGCATCTGCTACCTAGATTCCTCCATCTTTGTAAAAATGATGAAAAATATTCTCCATCCTTTTGCTTGTTGTTGCACAAAGTAGTGACTGATATGTCTGTCTCTATGTTGTAGGAGAAATGTTGAATAAATGCCTCTGCTAAGTCACCCCATGACTTAATACCAGGTGGAAGTTGGGAGAACCATTCCATAGCTTGATCACCTAGGCTTTGTGGGAATAATCTCATCAAATATGTCTCTTCTGAAGCTACCTCAATGCAAGCTATGAAAAACTATCTTATGTGTGCCTTAGGATCCCCTTTTCCTCTATACTTATCAAACTTAGGTGTCACAAAGTATGTAGGAAAAGGAGGCATTGGAATGCTCTTGTCAAATGGATAAGGACATATGTCTCTCATTGTGTATGTTGGCTTCGGTGTATTTATGTCCTCCATTTTCTGTTGTAAGTCCCTGATTTGTTGCTCCAAATTGCTCTTAGGTGGAGATCGACTTCTTGGACCATACCCCATGCTTGAGGCACAAATTGGAGGAGAAGCATGTTGCATATATGGATGATATTGATCATACACATGTTCATATGGAGGAGGTCTATAGTGATGCTGCATATATGGACCACTTGGTATAGATTCATATTGAGGAACACAATATCTATTTTGTCCATGTATACCATACTCTACAGGCATGTCATGTTCTAATGTGTTGCCCCCAAATTTGACACGGGGTTTCCTTGTGTCCAAATTTTGAGCATGCCTTTGAATATCAAATTGCTTTGGTGGTTGATCCTTAGCGTTGATTGGTGGTTGATCCTTAGCGTTGATATGTGATTGAGCATATTTTTCTGCATAAGACTTCCATAATGGTCTGTGAAGGTGAGTATCATATGCTTGACCATGTGTGTATGGGACCTCTGATTTTTGAAACAAAGATGATGGTGATTCAGGCACCATATGTGGTCCTCTATTGCCTCCACTATTAGGCCTCCTTTGATCCATGTTGGAGTGAGTTTGCTGCAAAGGTCGATTTTCCATTATTTGAGACATGTCAAAATCATGAGGTATCTTGGCTCCACTTTGTGCCATCATTTGTAAGAAGTATTGTCTATCCCTCCTCATTATTTCCTCAACCAATCGATTGAAATGGGGATCCATAATGGATTCTTCCACATCTGCTGAATGTACTAAAAAGTTGTCCATATCATCATTGTGTGTATCATTGTTGTTTGTAGTGTCCATGTTCTCAACATTTGGAATGTTTCTATAGGCATCCATGTCAAGTAATGTAGTATGATCAGAATTGAAAAAGATATCATTGTCATACTCATAAGAACTCATTTTTGCGGACTCTTGAGCCTCTTTAGTTTCTCTACTAGATTTTTGGGAATGGGTTTCAACCATGAACTAGGTATTGATCGAGATGTGTGAGACTAGATGAAAAATGGAAAAAGTATGGAAGACCAAGAGTTGGATGGAATGTAAATGAATCTGAGGTGTACTTGCAATGTCCAAAGTGTAAGACCAAGTATGTATGTAGTAGAGTAGGTGTGACTTCCAAAGAGAGGATAGTTTCTCTTGATGAGGTAAGTTGACCTTGACTCTAAGTAAGACCAAATGAGAACCAAAGGTGATAGACCTTGATGAGGGACCACTTAGCAAAGTGTTGTTGTATGTAGTGTGTTGACAAAGTATGATGAGGACAAGCAAGTGACCTTTTGACTCAAGTTTAGACAAATGTAAATTTAATGCAAGATGTAAAGCAATGATGGACTTTGTGAGACCCAAAGACAAGTTGAATGCTAGATGAAAACTTGGAGAAACAACCTAGGAAGCTCAAGAATTCTGAAACTGATTGCTCTTGTTTGCTGGACTATAAAATTTTTCCAATTTGTGAAGTTGTTTGTTGTGACCAAATCTGAATGTTTGACTATTTTTCGTGACAAGAGGACACAATGTTGATGAGGACTCAATGTTTGCAAGTGTTTAGACTCAAAATGACTCCAAGAAAAGTGTGTTGTTTGATGTAAAAATGTTTTGCATACACTTGAAGACACAAAAGACACAATGTTTTGCTGTTTGGTCTTGAATGTTTGAATGTTTAAAATAAGTCAAGCACAATTCTTATGGCTGGCCAAGACAATAGTTGTTGATCCCACATGAGGTTTTACCCTCGAGGCTACGCTATTCAGAGCAGATACTTAGATGCTTGACCTCACTGGCTCCACCCTCGGCACTCACTTCTCAGGTCAGCCAAGCATCAGTCCCCACAAAAACTCCCCATGGTGAACTTTGTATCTCTACTAAGAACCGTATGTGTGTGGGCTGCTACTAGAGGTCCGACCTCCTGCCTCAACAACTAGAAGGATTTGAGCTTCTAAAACAAAAAGGTGCTAGTAAGGGCATTCGCTCGTGTGGCCATACATGTGGCACTTTCAGCTCTGTAAATACAGAAGGCTCCCAGCCAGTAGGGGTTACGCCCTACAACTGATCAAATAAATTTGATCAAACGGGTTTATGGGGAGACATAGTGTCGGTATGAACTAATCAACACACGTTATTCATAGTTTTCACCATGAATATAGTTATTTATAGTGGTTTGGAAGAAGATGGCTTTTCTTTTTCTACCACTTGGGTCATTCTCTTCTCACTAGTAGTCCTAATGACCACACGGGAAGATAGGCCCTCTAAAGATTAAACAAAAAGAGCCTATTGCTTAAGACACAAAAGACAATGATTCAATTTTAGTGCACCAATTCAAGTGTTTGCTAGTCTATGAAAATAAGGCACACAATAAAAATCCAAAAACCCTTGCCAAGGACCTGGAACAAAGATTTATTAGTAGTTTGGATTGTTTGAAATAATCACCCCTTCCTGCAAGCACACAAGTTAGGTAAATTTTAGATCCAAAAGACTTTGTGAAATAGGGGCCTTCAACAATGCATTTTGTTGACCAATTCAAAGATCTGATTCATCATAAAAAAAGACCACCTGTAAAATTTCAAGAGATTTCCAAAAATGTAAGAAAATCCAAAAAATTTGCTAATTTGCTCCAAAAATTAATTTTTTATGAAAAATCATAAAAAATTCATCTAAAATGCAAAATCAATTCAAAAAATCTGAAATTTTTACTAGAGAGTCCTGATGGTCTTCCAAACTTGTATAAAAAAATTTCGTTAACAAATCTAGGCAGTTTGTGAGATATGAGTAAAATAATGCAAAACCCTAATTTTCAAAGATCTAATTTTTGAGGAATGATTTTGCATCAAATTTAAAATCAGAAAGAACAAATCCTATGTATAATTCTAAGATCTAATTTTTGAGGAATGATTTTGCATCAAATTTAAAATTAGAAAGAACAAATCCTATGTATAATTCTGAAAGATTTCCAAAAATGTAAGAAAATCTGAAAAATTCACTAATTTGCTCTCAAAATTAATTTTTTATGAAAAATAATAAAAAATTCATATAAATTGAAAAAGTGATCCAAAAAATCTAAAATTTTTATTGAATCCTTCTAATACATTTCCTGGCATGCAAAAAAACATTTGATGCCAAAATTCGAAGCCTTTTGTGAGATTTAATCAAATAAAGGAAAAACCCTAATTTTTAAAGATCTAATTTTTAGGGAAATATTTTGTATCAAAATTAAAATCACAAAGAACTGATCCTATGTATAATTATGAGATATTTCCAAAAATGTAAGAAAATCCAAAAAATTCTCTCATTTTCTCTCAAAATTAAATTTTTATGAAAAATCATAAAAAATTCATAGAAAATGAAAATGTGCTCCAAAAATTTTGAATTTTGGATTGAGAACTCCTGATACATTCTTCAACCTGCAAAAAAACTTTCGTGCAAAATTTGAAAGCCGTTTGTGAGATATGATCAAATCTCTCCAAGATCTTGATTTTGTGTCCAAAACCCTAGCTGCACAAGGTTATTCTCCAAATTGTTTCACAAAACAACAATATAGGGTTAGAAAAATCTGCAAAAAACACAGATCTAACAAAAATACATGTCCCACAGGGCGTGCCAAAATGTATATGGTGAAAATGGATAACAATAATAACGATATTGAAAGGCTAAATGAATTCAACCACAAAACCCTAGCCTAACAACAACAAAGATCCACCATAACATATGAAGATTACCTAAGACAATGCAAATCAAATGAAATCACAAAGATTATACCATCACATGTCCAATAGGGTTTTGATCTCCATTCTTCCTATCTCCATTGATCTTGTTTGATGTATTTGCTCTCAGATTTTATGTGCACAAGAGCTCAACAAAGAACGAAATGTGGTTGCAAGTAGGATCGCATATGCCAAGTAGTCAATTGATCAAGTAGTTAGGTCATTAGGGTTTGATAATGAAGGAAGCATCTCCTTATATAGAAGACACTATATGAAATGGAGGGATAAGATTGAGAGGTGTAAAAGGAGGTCGGCTATGATTAGAGGGTAGTTAAAAGAAATAATAAAATAATGAAAGGGGTAGGTAGTGTATGAATTAAGAGATGAATGACATGTGTCATGGGTAGAAAAGGTTAATGAATTAATTAAATAAATAAAGATTTATATAATTAATAGAAGGAGTGAGATCAATTAAATAAATAAGATATTTATTTAATTTAGGAAAAGGATAATTTAAATAAATAAATGTATTTATTTAAATGAGAAATAAGGCTAGAAGAGGATAAATGAATTAATTAAATAAATAAAGATTTATTTAATTAATAGAAGAATTAAGCTTAGATAATTGAATAAATAAAATATTTATTTAATTAGACTGGACAATTTTGGGTGTCTATAGGTATAACCATCAAACATCCTCTATACCGACAACACATCCACCTAACAATTCATCTCACCTTCCGATATGTCTTCATGCCATTCTTTTTGTTCTTCTCATCGGGTGTTGTTGTGATTCAAATAAAATTCAACCTCTTCATCAGAAACAAACAACCAACCTTCATAACGATTTATGCCTTACCGATAGATGACATAATTCATGTGTACTGGTAACCTTCCTTGTGTCTGCTTAATCACATGTGGATTGACCTCATATGTCTTACTTTTCTTATATCGGTCACCACTTCTTACTTACCGGTGACATTGCCAAACTAGTTGATATCAATGACAAATTAATGCCAATAATGCCAACACAGTTGGCTTTGGAGCTCATTCACATTTTAGCTCGGTGGGCGCATGCTCTTTGAGGTCGAGAGCTGGACCAAGTTAGGATCCAGTGGAACTGTTATGACGAGGTTACAACATCATGGGAGTATGCAATGTAGATGAGATCTCAGTACCCCCATCCTTTTTATGAACTCCAAGAGGAAGTTCATGCCTAGAGGGGGAGGGTGTGAGGCCCTAACCCAAGCCCATCATAGCGCTTCATTTATTTTCATGATAGACTTATTATTTGATACACTATTTTGATGCATTATGGATTTAGCTACTATTTAACAGGTGATTTGATATCATTGGATATGATGTATCCCATCTTATGTTGATTTCAGTACTTATGTTGATGATGATATGACACATTCATGCATGTCTTATGGAGAGTTGATTTATATGATTCCTATGATGATGAAATTGAGTAATTGATTACATATGGATTGCTAGGAAAAATGGTAATTGGATACTATCTTTATTGTTATTTGATTTGGATCAATTTATGAGAAGTTGTGAATTGGATGTTATGTGTCTGATGTGTATTTCCTTTCATATACTTATATATGCATGTGGTTTTGGACTACTGATGTGTGAAATGATATATGCAAGAAATTAATCCATGTGACCATGGAAATACATGGAGAACTAAGGCCAAACCTATGTCCGATAGTAAAGCCAAGGTTTGTCTATTTGGAGAGACAATACCTCGTATGTGATGTGTTTAATTTCGTATTAGTGAATGCTTGAGTGTATGTTCAAATTTTTATTTGTTAATTTTAATTATTTCCTAAAAAGGACATGCCAAGTGTATTTTGTGATGAGTATTTTATGGTGTCACTTGACACTTGTGATGTGTTTTGAGTTGGCATATGACATGTACTTAGTAGGGAAATTGTGAAACCCTATGCATTTTCAAATATCTTGTAGTATTCTCAAAAGACCACTTGGTTATTGAACATTTAGTTTGGTCAAATCAAGCTTGACTCATAGGTAAACTTTAGGTGGGTTTTTGGGGGGTCAAACTAACTCCTATGGTTGAGGTAGGTCAATTTCGAAGGCCCACTTGATATACCTATGGGTAAGGGACATTTTTAGCCATGTAACCACTTATGTGATTTCAGAGTGACTTCAAAAGTGGGTTTTCCAAGATGGACAAAAATTCAGCTTTTTGAAGATTGACCATTGGTAAGAGAACCTTCTATTTTAGTGATTGATGCACTTCCCCACCTTACACTTACCTTTTCAGTTTCCCTTTCCAGAAACCATGTAAGAGGTTGGAAAGACCAACCTATGGGATCTCACATCCTTTCCAAGGAAGTTGGAAAGTGTGAGGAGAGCCTACTTAGGGAAGAAATTCAAACTTGGAATTTTGATCACCCACTCTCCAATCTTGGAGACTAAGTTTTTGAGTAGGAATTGAGATTAAGGAATTTTTTTGGCTAAGTAAGGAGACTTGTAGGGGGAATTGGGCAGATCTTCTACAACACACAAATCATTGGCTAGAGTAAAGGTTGGTGTAATTATTTCCATAGCTTAGTTGCGTTCATGTTGCTTGTGTGTAAATCTGATTTTGTTTATGAGTTGAGTGTGCTTCTATATCTTTGAAATATGTTTTGAGTTGTTATTAGCTGATTTTTATTTGGGATTTATTGTATATATGTTCATGGGAGTCAAGACTAAACTCACCCTTGGGAGGGAAGAGTAGTCTTGGGGTGAAGGGTTTTGGGACAGTCTTCAGGTGTAGATTCTCTCTTCTAGGAAGCGGGATAAACAAGGATATGGGATCCTTGCTGCTGTTATTTTTGTATTAAAATTTGGGGGTCATAAGGGGAGTTTTGGCTTGAAGCCTTTGGGGGTCATAAGAAATGTTATTGGTTATGTGAGAGAATAAGTAGGAGGTAATTTTAGCTTTGTGAAGGCATTTGAATGTATTGGTTATATTGCAGATCTCTCCTTAGATACTTGGTCCACCTTCACCCCTTGTTTTGAGTCACTTGGTGACTATGTGCTAGCCTTGGGTTGGGAGTTAAGTGTGAATTTTTTTTTTCCTTTTTAAATCTGAAAATGTGTTTGTATTTTGAGTATGCTTATATCCTATTTGATTCTTAGTTCCTCCAGCTCGGGGGTCACCTCTTGTAGGCCTAGGTTGGGAGGTGACCCTCCATGGTCACAAACAAAGCTACATTTGCTTGCAAGTCTGCAAATTGTTTAAAAGATGGAGAAAAGCAAGACTTCTAAGTGGCTGTCAAAGTGTGATTGCAAATGCATCTCATTGTTCATTTTCAGATTTAATTTCTCCTATTACATTTGGTTGTATTTCTGGAAAAGTTGTAAGAAGGAAAAAGACAATGAAATCCTTGTATTCAATGTATTCAAAAAAGGGTGTATTACTTCCTCTAGTTAGTTTATTCATTAACTTGTAAAAGAAGTTAGAGATGTACTTCTGTTTTCAGTTGTAATTCCTTATTGAGGAAAATAAATAAAGTGTTTAAAAGTTCATATGTGTTTGAGTTGAATCATTTATTATTCTCTAAAAATAGTTGTAGATTTATTCTTACAAAAGAGAAAAGAGAAAAGAGAAAAGAGAAAAGAAAAGATTATTTGCACTTTCTGTTTATATTTCTAGAATTTTTATATAAAAAAGAACATTTTGTTTTCTGACTCTATCTTGCAAAGGTTGTTGAAAATAAATTAGTTTGAAAAGTTAACCAGAATTCAGTTTTACTTAAAAAGAAAGATTATAAACCAAAAAATAGTGAAGCTATTTGTTCATATTTAACTAGTATGAGTACATGTATATACCTGATTATATATATATATATATATATATATATATATATATATATATATATATATATATATATATATATATATATATATATATATATATATATATATATATATATATATATATATATATATATATATATATATATATATATATTTCTATAGACATCAAATTATATATGTTGTTTAAAAACATAATGTAGATTAAATAGAATATAACTTCATTTTTATAAAACATATACTTGAGCATATATATATATGTGTGTGTGTGTATATATATGTATATATGTGTATATATGTAGATATGTATATATATACATATGTATATAATATATATGTATACATATATGTATATATATAATATATATATACAAATATATATATGTACATAGATTATCATTTTATCCCTGCATGTTGTATTTAAAAAAAAAACCCTACTGGTTATTGAAATAAAAAATGAGCTTCATATTAAATATGTATATATATATGTTATATATTTAATAAATCAAATGTTGTTGTTTAAAATAAACTGATATGAGAAAACACTATGTATACATAGTGTGATTATATATATAAATATAAATATAAATATATATATATATATATATAAATATAAATATAAATATATATATATATATATATATATATAACAACAACATTGTGTAAAACATATTATGTTTAAAAAAATAATATGTGAACTCGTATTGTTTTGGCGATGGCGACGTGTGGGCCGCGACCCACTGTGTGTGCCGCTGCACACACAGTGCGGGCCGTCCCCACAATCTCCACACCCTGCCCTATGCCTTGCACACTGCCACCCTCCATGTCGTCGATGGGGGGTGATTCGATCCTGTAACTTGAAAAACAATGGCGGCCAGGGTGCAGTCTGCCCATCCTTGTAACAATCCAAAAAGAAAATAAGAAAATCCCTAACTTTGGTTAGGGATAAATAAAATAAAAAAGGGGGACATTTTAAAAGGATTAAAAAGGGGGGAATCCCTAATAATTTTTTTAAAAGGGGTTTACTTAATATAAAATATAAACATTGGGTTTGTTGTTTAATTAATTAAACAATTTTTAATATATATATGTATGTGTAAATGTATACATATAAAAGGGTTTATATGTATTTAGGTATATGTACCTATATATATTAAAATTTAGTTGAAATGAATGGGGTTCTTATAGAAGGTATTTATGGATACATATATGAATATATATATATATATTAATATATTAATTTTTTTTGATGAATAGGCCTTTTCTATTAATTAAAAATATTAAAGTACATATTCACAAAAAAGGCCGGGGGATACAAGATCACCCCGCGAGAGTCACACGACCAACGGCCAGAATAAAAAAATAAAGCTATTCATCAAAAAAATTCCTCAAGAAGCCAAAGCAGAGGCAGCCGAGGGAGGAGGATCAAGATCATCTTTCTTGCCCCAAACATTAGTGGGGTCAAGAGTTCAGTCTGACATAGACCACCCATCTTCAGGATCTTTGTCAATTTCTCCTTCCTCCTGCCTAGGAGGCGAAGTCGCCAGGGCTAGGCGAGGAAAATTAGAAGGGGTGTCAGAAGGCCACTCAAAGCCATCACTGGTAGGAGGATAAAAGTCATAGGAGTAGGAGAAGGCCACCCCAAGGTAGAGCCACGACACAGAGGAGAAGTCGAGCAGCACCTCCATGCATCATCACTCCCACCAGAGTAGCGGCGAGCAGCCAGAGGCCGCAGGATCTGAGAGCGGTGGGCAGAGGAACTGCGGCCACGACGACAGCCATGGGGCAGAGTGTGGTCGACAGAGATGGAATCCCATGACACTCTGGAAAGTGCACAAGGGGCGTTACCCCAGTGCTAGAGGAGCTCCTATAGGTGGCCCACCTCCAGAGCCATTTTGTCGGATTGTTCCCAAATCTGCATTAATAAATTATTACAAATGCAAGCATTAACATAAAGCAAGATATTAATATCCAAAAAGCTATGAGTAAAAAGAACTTCATTTCTATCCTTCTAAAGAGTGAATATGATCCCCATTCTAAAAGCATTCCATATCTGAGAAAATTTGAAGGGGATTCCAGGCGAATCGCCCAGAAGAGCGATATGCCAAGAAAAGGGCTTAGGCCAAAAAGACAGAAAGAAATCATGAATCTAGCTCCAGTATTGTTGAGCTCTTCTACAAAACCAAAAAATGTGCATAAAAGTTTCTGATTGACCATAAAAAGGGCACTGGGGATTAGGAACCCCCAAATGCTTAAGTCTAAACCCCAAAGGCAAACCTTGAAAAAGCACACATGAAGCAAAGTGCGCAATCTTGGGTTTAGTGGTGGTGGACCAGACAACAAGAAACCCGAATCTCCAGGAAGTCTGAGAAGACTGCAAGTGCCATCGCTGGTTGAGGATATGGATCATAGGGAAATGAGGAACTAGCTAGAGATAACCCAATTTGGGTTTGTAGCTGGTGAAAGGAGTCCAAGGATACCACTTCCAATCTTTCCACCAAAGTATGATAGACTGAATGCCAAGCTTATGTAACAAATGTGAGGGAAAGACCGAGACTAGAAGCTCATAAGTTTGTTGATTTGGCCGAGATAGATGAAACTGGACCTGAAGGTCCTCCCATGATCGGAGGCTCATAGAAGCTCTAAAAAATACAACCTTAGGTGTTCTAATGCTGCGTTTGGGAAAATGTAGAGCACTAACACCCAGGATTTTGGCTAGTGGTAACCCTTGCACCTGAAAAAGAGGTGACCACTAGAGGTTGTATTGATTCATGGGAAGCCTATCACAAAAACCATCACCTACCCATCATTGCCAAGGATTGATAGCTTCCCAAGCACGCTAGATGATTTTAACCACAAAAGTACCCTGGATTTGAACGCGGTCTTTCATAATGAGCTGGGTTTGAAAACCAATCCCCTTCCAAGTTGGCCTGTTGGTAGGAAATCCCAAAGATGGATTTTCCAGGCTTCGTCGCTAGATAAGGCTTTGATAATCCACTTAGCACATAATGCAAGCCCTTGTTTCTAGTTAGAAATAAGGCCAAGCCCTCTGGACTCCTTGGGAAGACAACAATACTCCCAAGCGACCTTGTGGAAGCCTTGATGGTCAGACCCAGAGGCCCAAAGAAAAGCCCGCATATGTCTTTCCAACTTCATGTAAAAGGCATTAGAAGGAGCCCAACATGAGGAGTAATAGACATGGGTGGAAGCCAATACCTTAGAACAAATTTGGAATTTACCAGCTAGAGAGAGAGGCTTGGTAATCTAGTAGGCTAACTTTTTCTCAATCCTAGCTAAAAGAATATTCCAAAGATCCATAGGTGATGCTTGAAAGGCAAAGGGAATACCCAGAAACAATTTTTTTTTTCCATGATGAATCTATTTCCAATCATATTGAATAATCCAAGGCATGGCGAGAAGAAAAGACTATCTATAACATTGCATCTTGTGCCATTGAATGGCCAAACCAGAAGCCAAGCAAAAGGTGTTCAGACATTGAAGAGCGGCCCGCACATTGTCTTCTTCCTCAATGAGAGTGAGGAAGGAATCATCCACAAAATGGCCATTGACAAGTTGAGAAGGTGAGTCAGACAGGGAGATACCACAAACACGCCCATCAGAGATAGCATTAGCCAGTAAGTAACCAAACCTTTTTGCTGCAAGAACATATAAAGCAAGAGCTAGAGGACATCCTTAGAGAATGGATTTGAAAAGGCCAAAAGCCTCAGACTGACGACCATTAATGGTGATACTTATGGTATGATGAATCAATAAGGATCCGGTCAACTACTGAGAGGGGGGGGGGATGAATCAGTAGATAGAAATCTGACATAAACTTTTCACCAAACAAAACAACCTCTGAAGTCAAACTCAGAACTGACTGGTTCAAACACTAAATTGCAAATTGCAATATCACTGTCAAGTAAACCGGTTAACTGTCATAATAGAATAACAATAAAACAACTCTGAAACTAACAAACCTTTTACTCAAAACATCCAAATACTTTACTGACAAAAGTAAAAGCTCATTTCAGATTGCTGTCGGTCATCATATCATAACTAAGTGGATTTAGTAGTTAAGAAAATTAATTATATCACACATAGCCTTGAAGCCTTTGGGGGTCATAAGAAATGTTTTTGGTCATGTGAGAGACCAAGTAGGAGGTAATTTTAGCTTTGTGAAGGCATTTGAATGTATTTGTTATATTGTAGATCTCTCCTTATATACTTGGTCCACCTTCACCCTTTGTTTTGAGTCACTTGGTGACTATGTGCTAGCCTTGGGTTGGGAGTTAAGTGTGAAAATGTTTTCCCTTATGAAATCTGGAAGTGTGTTTGTGTTTTGAGTATGCTTGTATCTTGTTTGATTCTTAGTTCTCCCATCTCGAGGGTGGCCTTTTGTAGGCCTACGTTGGGAGGTGAGCCTCCATGGTCACAACCAAAGGTACATTTGCTTGTAGGTTTGAAACTTGTTTAAAAGATGAAGAAAAGCAAGACTTCTAAGTGGCCATCAAAGTGTGATTGCAAGTGCACCTCATTGTTCATTTTCTGATTTAATTTCTCCTATTACATTTGGTTGTATTTCTGAAAGGTTGTAAGGAAAAAGACAATGAAATCTTTGTATTCAATGTATTAAAAAAAGGGTGTATTCTTTCCTCTAGTTAGTTTATTCATTAACATGTACATAAAGTTAAAGATGTAGTTTTGTTTTCAATTATAATTCCTTATTGAGGAAAAGAAATAAAGAGTTTAAAAGTTCAGATTTGTTTGAGTTGAATCATTTATTATTCTGTAAAAATAGTTGTAGATTTGTTCTTACAAAAGAGAAAAGAGAAAATAAAAGATTATTTACACTTTATGTTTATATTTCTAGAATTGTTATAGAAAAAAGAACATTATGTTTTCTAATTCTATCTTGCAAAGGTTGTTGAAAATAAATTAGTTTGAAAAATTAACCCGAATTCAGTTTTACTTAAAAATAAAGATTATAAACCAAAAATTAGTGAAGCTATTTGTTCATATTTAACTAGTATGAGTGTATGTATATATCTGATAATATATATATATATATATATATATATATATATACTTCCATGGACATCACATTATACTTGTTTAAAAACAAAATGTAGATTAAACAAAAAATAACTTTTTTTAATAAAACATATACTTGAGCAAATATATATATGTATGTATTTACACACACACACACACACACACACACACACACACACACACACACACACACACACACACATATAGATTATCATTTTATCCCTGCATGCTGTATTTAAAAAAAAAAAACCCTACTGGTTATTAAAATAAAAAATGAGCTTCCTATTAAATAGGTATATATACATATACATATACATATATATACATATATACATATAGATATATACATATACATATACATATACATATAAATATACATATACATATACATATATATACATATACATATGTATATATGTATATGTATATGCATATATATACATATGTATATATGTATATGTATATGCATATATATACATATGTATATATTTATATATATACATATGTATATATATATACATATGTATATGTATATATATATGTATATGTATATGTATATGTATATATGTATATATGTATGTATGTGTATATACATATATATACACATATATATACACACACACATATATATATACATATATGTATATATGTGTGTGTATATATATATAACAACATCATGTAAAACATATTATATGTTTAAAAAAAAAATATGTGAGCTCGTATTTTTTTGGCGATGGCGACGTGTGGGCTGCGACCCCATTGTGTGGGCAACGACACACACAGTGAGGTCGCGACACACACTATGTGGGCCACAACACACATAGTGCGGGCTGCGACCCTAATGTGTGGACCGTGTCATGCACAGTGGCACCGCCTCCACAGTTTCCACACCCTGCCCTATGCCTTGCACATTGCCACCCTCCACGCTATCGATGGGAGGGGGGGGGTTCTTCCCTATAACGTGAAAAAAAAACAATGGCGGTTGGGGTGCAGTCCGCCTATCCTTGTAACAGTCCAAAAAAGAAAAAAGAAAAGCCCTAACTTTGGTTAGGGCTAAATAAAATAAAAAGGGGGATATTTTAAAAGGGTTAAAAAGGGGGGAAACCCTAATAAGAATTTTAAAGGGGGTTTAATTAATATAAATATAAACATTAGATTTGTTGTTTAATTAAATAATTTTTTTTTAATATATATATGTATGTGTAAATGTATACATATAAAAGGGTTTATATGTTTATAGGTACATGTACCTATATATATTAAAATTTAGTTGAAATGAATGGGGTTCTTATAGAAGGTATTTATAAATACCTTATGGACACACACACACACACACACACACACACACACACACACACACACACACACACACACACACACACACACACACACACACACACAGATATATATATATATCCATAAATACCTTCTATAAGAACCCCATTCATTTCAACTAAATTTTAATATATATATGTATATACATATACATATGTATATATATGTATATATATGTATACATATGTATATATATATACATATACATATGTATATATATATACATATGTATACATATATATACATATACATATGTATATATATATATACATATGTGTATTAATTATATATATACATATATACATGTATATATTCATCAAACTATTAGGTATGTATATATTTCATATACACCTAACAAAGATATTTAATTGATTAATTATGGTGTTGGAATATTAAGATTGGTGGGTAAATACTTATGCTTTTTAAATCGATATTAATATAAGGAAATTATATTAATACTAATATAGTTAAATTAAAGATTTCAATTGAACGATATAATTAACATTATTTGGATCATTTTAATTAGCTTTAAATAGCAATGGAATTATTAGTAATTATAAGAAAATTAAATATGATTTATTAGTAATTATATTTAAGATGGATTGAATGGGATTCAACACTTGGTTAAAATTTAAATAATTTAATTATTAAATTGCTTGTTGACTTGGGTGAAGTTGTAAAGTCACCCCTTTCGTTAGGAGTTAAATAAAACATTTAATTGCTCACATTATAAATCTCATTAAGTTAACACTTAAGTTATCTAATTTGGTGGAACTAAGAGATCAACCACATCTTAACTTCAAGTAAATCACAAGTAATCAAGCATTTAAAAAAAAAAATTGTTGTGTTTTTGCCCAAAAGTTTGGGCACTACAATCTCTTTAATCATCTTGAGAAAAATCCTGCACAGAGCTCCATACTGAAGCTCCTCAAAACATCCCCCATTCATAAAGAGATCCTTGAGTAGGCTCTTCTAGAATCCTGTGTGCCCAATAACATCAACGCAACCCAATTTCAAGCTCTCATGGGAACCTTGCTACCCAACACTATCTCATTTTCACATCCAAGGATACACTTGTCAATGATCCATCCCACACCAAACCCCTGTTACAAGTGTGGTTTCCGTTGCACCAAAAGATCGACCTATCAATGCCCAATACAACCACTAGACTTATAGAATCCATAGGAGGCTGTTAAACCATGTCGCGAATCCCTGCGAGGGATGCTGACCCACTGCCAACAATCCCCCTCCTAGCGTCACTCACTGTAGCCTACGTGATTTGAACCTGTGACCAAGCTCTGATACTACTTGTTACAAGTGTGGTTGCCGTTGCAACAAAAGATCGACCTGTCAATTCTCGATACAACCACTAGACTTATATAATCCATAGGAGGTTGTTAAACCATGTCGCGAATCCTCGTGAGGGATGCTAACCCACTGCCAACAATCCCTTCATATTGAATCCCTTTTACATAAACATAAAGTTAATCGAGTCCTTATAGATGGTGGATCTGGTTTGAATCTATGTACATACAAGTTAATAAAACAACTGGGAATCTCTAAGGACTTGGTTGACCCATCTAGAAAGATCTTTATAAAAGCATATAATGATGTAGAGAGAGTTTCCAAAGGCACCATCACATTGCCTCTTCAAGTGGGCTCAACTTTTATGGAAACAACTTGTCAGGTTTTGGACCTTGAGCTTCCTTATAACATCCTTCTTGGTCATCCATGGATCCATTACATTTAAGTTGTCCCCTCCACCTACCATTAATTCATTAAATTTCCATTCAATGGTAGAGAAATTACCATCTGTGCAGACCTGAAACCTTTTGAGTATTGAAAACTTCTTAAAGGGAAGCACCCCTACCATTGCCCAGTCAATAAGTTTGCTCCGCTTTCCGCATCTCAATGTTGTGGAGAGTATACCCTACAAAATGCTCTCTATGTGGGTTGACTCTCACCCTCTCCTTGTTAGGATTCCCACAGATACTAAAAGGGGGGGGTGAATTAGTATCTAACCAGTTATAAGATTTTCTTAACTTAAAACAGGTAAAGCATATCAATACTGTATACTGGTAAACAAGAAATAATGCAATAAACAAAGATAACAACAACCACATGAAAAACACACCATAACACAATAGTTTAACGAGGAAACCCAGTGTGGGAAAAACCTCGGTGGGATTTGTGACCCACAATATTCACTTACTGGCCAATAAGAGAATATTAGTGCTACAAGAGGGGCCTGCACATGCAGGAAGGCCAAGTGCCTAGAGCTCACTGCTCAATTACAAAATAGGAAGTCTCACTGACTTACAAAATGGATTATATAAATCCAATGTCTTGTACTGCTTCAAAATAGAATCTACTATGCTAGATCTAGTAGCGGTTTATAGCTTTTCTTCATACATAAACCCTTAACCTATAATTCACATAATAGGTCTGCCTTATTTCGCCTATTTATTTTCTTCCATCTATTTCAAAATGTTCTACAATGATCTCTTATATATATGAGTCATTTTACAACTTGCCAAGTCGGCTTACAATGATTTTACAATAATTAACAAAATATATTACAAACAAAATTCCTGTCAGCTTCTATGCCGGTATTCTTCCTTTTACTGCCGGTGGTCTTTGTGCCGGTGTAGAGTCCGTCTTTGCCGATGCTGGTAAATTGTCTTTCTGGTGTCATAGGATTGTAAGGTTGCCATCAATGACAAAACCTTCAATCACCTACAATATCTTATTGGAGTGTGCATTTGCCAATACTCCTAAGTCACATGGTAAGCCAAAGGAAATCAAGAAACAAGATAAACCTACTATCAAATGCAAAGAAACTACCCTCCAATAGTGGGCCCCACTTGATAAGGAAAGTTTGGAAATTGATATTACCTCTTGGTTGTATCAAGAAGAAGATGTTGAACCAACAAACATCCCAAAAATGGATGTATCCAAAAGCATCTGCCATGGTAGATAAGATGGGCTACAGAGGACATGGTGTTAGACCAGAAGAAAAAGGTATAAAAGCACCCATCTCCCCAATCTCTTATAAGTACAATAGAGGCTTGGGTTTCTCTCCAAAACCTAAGATCACTATCACTGGTGTCCAGCCAGAATCTCCTACTGAAGTCAAAGATTCTAATGGAGAGGAATTCCATGAAATGCCTTTCAAATACCTTGATGACATATTTCATGATGCCCATGTAAACACTATAACCCCCATCACCCCTCCCACTTCATATGAACTTAAGCTTATCCATCCTGAACTCATTGATGAGGATCAACAAGGACCACCTATTTTGGACATTTGTGCTGATGATGATGCTCTTATAGAATTACTTAGCATACTAGACCTTGAGGACCACACATTTATCAATGAAATTCAGCTTCATCTAGAAGCTTACTTTGGTAGTCAGGTCAACTCCCTTAGTTGAAAAAATGAAAACAAAAAGAAAAATTAGAAGTCCCCTGGTGAAAACCTTTCCAACGCACCTTCAAAAATGGAAAAAGTAAAAATAAAGGATGCATATTCAAGTGAAAACTTGGATCAAGCACTTGAGGATGAGGGAATTGTGGTGCAGGAGCACCCTTCAAAGGTTTCCCACCATTTGCTTTTGATTGTGTTCTTGCTTCTTTAAGAAGCCATTGTATATACAATAAGAGCCATGTGCTCATTGGTCTTAGTTAAGGTCCTAGTTGAGGTCCTAGGGTCATGAGTCAAAAGTTGAGTTTTTTTTGGAAATAGAGGGTATGTGTGTCTTTGAGGTGTTTAGGGGTCCTTCATAGCATGGTGGTGTCCTTAGGTTAGCCCAATGTGGGTCTAGGAGTCAAGAAAAGCAACATTGAGAAAGTTGCTCAAAAGTTGCAAAAGTTGCATGATAACTTTTAAAAGTTGTCAAGCAACTTTTCCACCTCGAGGTCAAAATCTTTAATGTAGCGTGGACAACCCTAATATGGGCACACAGATTGAGGAAAGGGTAGTATAAGTAATTGAAAACCCTAAGTTAATGGGTTGGATGTTAGATGTTGTACGGCCCAAGCAAAGTGACTTGACTGTGACTACAATTTTGTTGCTAGTCGGCACAAATGGAGTAAAGGAAGATTGTTAATGGATTGATTTTTGAGAAAAACTATGTGGAGTGTCTTGTATGGTGTATTTAATCTCATTGTGAGCAATTAGATTAGGTTTTGTTTTGCAGGTTGTGTGTGTTTGTAAATATTTTGTAAATTGCATTCTCTTTGTCCAGTTTTGGACTGGTTTGTGTCAATGGGCTCATAACTCCATTCCCCATTGTGGAATCACCATGAAACCATGGGGAATGAGAGTACAGACCCTGTACTATAATCCAAAGCAAGTAGGGCCCTTGAAAATGCAAGGAGGCCATTTAAAGACCCAGTCCTATGCGAGACTAGACAATGCCCGGCTAGGAAGGGTTAAGTTACAGAGGTCTTGGAGAGCAAGGAAGGTCAGAGGAGGAGACACCCTTTGGAGGAGTTGTAGATGGGTGAGTGAAGCATCATTGGTGTGAAGGAGGAGCTTCCACCAATCCAGACAAGGTGGCAAGAGCATCAAACCTACACTGTGACCCTGGCAGGCCTAAAAACCCTCTTAAAAACCCTTAAAAACCTTAAAATCCACCTAGGGCAGTGTACAGACACTTGGAGGCCTAAAACCAAAAAAATCCTTGAGCCCTTGCTAAATGAATAGTAGGTCTTTTAGGAAGTTTCAAAGGCAAGTGCATCATTTGCAAGAGGGATCCCTAAAGGACCGGGTAGGAGGCCTAATTGGTCACAATCCTTGTTTTGTAGGTGTTGGAACCCTAAAATTTGAAATTTTTAGAATTCGAAATTCCAAGACAAGGAGCAAGAAAAATTCTAAATATATATATATATACATATATATATATTGAATAGGTACAAGTAATATATTTTATATTTGTTGCACAATATGAAACCATAACATAAACACAATAATGGGCATAAAAAATGGAGTGTGAAGCACCAAAGGGGGTATTTACATCATTTAAAGACCATTTATCCATTATATACCCATAGAATAGCCTTAAAATGCCTCTAATATGCCTAAACAACTTGTAAAGTGACAATTAATTACATAAACTAAGGCAATTTCGGGATTTGGAATTATTTTTATTTAAAAGCGGGGTGTCTTTTCACCCAAAGGGATATGAAAACCATTCAAACACATATATATGTGTGATGTAAAATGTAAAGAAAAAAGAAAAAATAGAGAAGAGAGATACAAGAGGTGGAGGCAATTTTGTACTTTTAAACTTTTTATCAGAAATAACCAGTTGCATTTTCTTTCTCATATGTGTTGAGAGTTAACATATTTTTAGAAGGCAGTTGCTTGTGATATTATCTAAAGGAGATAAGGTTATTTGTGTTCTTCCAGTGAAATTTTGTGTTTCATATTGTAGATTTGGATAAAAAAAGATTTACTTGTGAATTGTAATTGTTCCATGTATTTCTTCCTTGGATGGTCTCTTAAAGTTAGGGTTAAACTCATTCAAGCGGTTTACAATATAAACATCAAAATAGAGCTCATAAGAAACAGTAACTGACAGACTTACCAAAAGGGGTGGGTTTAAAAAATTGTCTCATAAGTTTACACAATAAGTCCTAAAGAAATATAAGACTCTGTAGCCCAAATAAGAGGAAAGGCACTGGTCATTTGTAAACAAACCCTTTAACCATACCAATTACCCTTTACGTTTAAGCATTAGGATTAGTAGAGTAGGTATAGTAGGTAATTTAGCCAAAGTGTAACATATATACTTTTACAAGATACATAGATCAATACACACATCTGAAATCAATTTGTTTAAGAAACTTATGCCATTCTGAGACTAGGAGATATCAGATTAAGACACTAAATCTTCTATAAAAAGCATTAGCTGAAGGAACAACTAGTGAGTAGGTATACCCGCCTAGGTCCTGCAGAGCCTAAAGTGAGAGAGTTAGTAACCAAATAGGTTCACTCTATAAGTTGGCCAAGTCAATTGGAGGGTTTGATCATAGGAGTTGGCATTTCCTTAGAACCTATCCAATCTGTTGATTTGAGACCCAACAGTAGGCAAAACACAAAATAGTGAAATTGGTAAGGGGTTGAAAACTTGAAACCTCTTGGGGGCACATGAATGGGTCAAAAAACAATGTATTAGACCTGACCTATCCTTGCTAAGACCTAGGAAGGTGTGGAGCAAGCCAAACCCTTATTAGCCTAAGTAAGGGTTCTTGAATCTCATGAGTAGGTGAGACCTTAGGAGTAGTTTTTTTCAACTTGTTGGTGGGTGGATTGGGCAAGGTCAGGGGATTCCACAAGCAGGGGAAGTCCTAGAGACCCTAGGGTGTGGTTAGAACACTTGGTGATCCAAGGAAAGGATCCAAGAGCATAGACTAGGCTAGTCTATCCCAAACCCCATCCCATCAGATTGGTATCAGAGCAAGTAAAAGGTTTGGTGGACCGTGTATGTCTCTGTATTCTGGTGAATTAGTAGGGGAAAGCACAATGGTCACTAATGCAGAGCTGGCTAGGGAGGTAGAAGAGCAGAAGGAGAAGAATAGACTCCTTGAAGAAGCTATGAGTGAGATAAGGGATAAGCTGTAGGAAGTGGTGGATCAGAGGACACAAGGACCTTGGGGTGAAGACACCAAGGATAAAGGCAAGAAAACTATAGAAATAGATGACATTATACCTGAACCAGATCCCTTGTTTAATGAAGAACCATTTGTAAAGGCTATTAAGGCTTTGAACACCAAAGCTTTTGAAGGATTGCCACATTTTAGTGGAAGGATGGACATTGACACTGTCATGGAATGGGTTGAGGGTATGGAGAACCACTTTGAGTGCGAGGGAGTGACAGAGGCTCAAAAGGTTAAGGTTGCCAAATCAAGATTAAAGGGAGTAGCTTTAACATGGTGGAAGTATCTGCAAGAAGAGAGAGTTAGCATGGGAAAGCTACCTATTGCCAATTGGAAGGCCATGGTGAGTAAGATCAAAGAGAACTACTTACCAGAGGATTATGAAGTCCAACTTCATAAGAAGAGACAGGGATTGAGGCAAAAATACCTTGATGTGACCTACTACACTGAAGAATTTCAAAAGCTTTGTCTTAGATCCAAAGTCCAAGAAGATGAATCTATTAAGGTGGCTAGGTATCTAAGCGGCCTAAAGTGGAACATCCAAGAGGAGATAAGCCTATGGACTCCTACTACTGTTCAAAAATGTCATCAGCTTGTTGTCAAGGTAGAAGAGAGGAACAAAAGGAAAGGAGACTCTAATACCAGGGGTAAAGGCAGAGGTAGGGATCAGATGAATCACCGAGGTGGTTACCAAAGCAAGGCAAATGAGCAAAGGAACCAAGGAGAAGCCAAGTTGACTAAACATGGTAGTGAAACCAATCTCAGAGGGGGCCATTCTAGAGGAAGAGGTGCACAAGGTGGTCCAAGTAGGGGTAGAGGTACCGGCAGAGGTAACTCTTACTTTGCAACTATGAAATGTTACAATTGTGGTCAATTGGGACACCCAGCCTATAGATACCCTGACAAGCCTACATCAACAAACAGTGGAAAGAGGGTTGCTTATGCACATGAAGACTCATCAAGTAGGAAGACACCTAAGGTGGACCATATTGAATTAGAGATTGGAGAAAATCTGATGTTCAATAGGGTCTTGATAATACAACCAGTCAAGAGTGAACCTAAGCATAGGAGAGCATTGTTTAGGGTGAGATGCAAGATCCTTGGTAAAGTTTGCAAGGTGATAGTTGACTCAGGGTCAATTGATAACATAATATCAAAGGAGGCAACCAAGAAGTTGAAACTCACAAGGATACCCCACACTAACCCATATAAGGTGACATGGTTGAATCATGAGCAGAGTGTGCTAGTCAATGAATAGACTTGGGTAGAGTTATCTATTGGAGGATACAAGGATAAGATCCTTTGTGATGTGTTACCCATGGATGCCTATCACTTATTGCTAGGTAGACCCTAGCAATTTGATAGGAAGGTGATCTACGATGGAGAGGAGAACTCCATTTCCTTGAAGAAGGATAGCAAGACCTTTAAGATTCAGTCTTTGACAGAGAATGAAGAGGGAACTTCAAGAACACCTAGTGTCTTATTGGCTACCGGTAAAGAGTTCTTACACTTGCTGCATGAGGAGAAGATAGTGAAGTGTGCCATCTTTGTGAAGCCAAAGAAGGAGGAAGACAAGTTGCAGGCAAAGGTACCCAAGGAGGTGAAGCAAATGTTGCAAGAGTATAAGGACATAGTGAGTGATGGAGCACCTGCAACACTCCCACCAAGAAGGTCAATAAGCCATCAAATAGACTTTGTTCCCGGTGCATCCCTACCTAATAAAGCTACATATAAGCTCACACCTGATCAAAATAAGGAGGTAGCAAGGCAAGTGCAAGAGTTATTGGAACACGGACTGATTAAGAAGAGCATCAGCCCATGTGCAGTCTCGGTAGTGCTAGCATCAAAGAAGGGAGGCAAGTGGAGACTTTGCACTGATTCAAGGGAAATCAATAGGATCACCATAAGGTATAGATTTCCTATTCCTAGAATAGAGGATTTGATGGACTGTTTAGGAAGTGCTATGTATTTCACTAAGTTGGACCTTAAAAGTGGTTATCACCAAATTAGAATTAAGGAGGGTGATGAGTGGAAGACTGCTTTCTAGACCACAAAAGGGTTGTATGAATGGCTTGTGATGCCATTTGGACTCACCAATGCCCCAAGCACCTTCATGAGGTTGATGAATGAGGTGTTGAAGGACTTCACAGGTAGGTTTGTGGTGGTGTACCTAGATGACATTCTCATCTATAGAAGAACCAAAGAGGAGCACCTTGAGCATTTGAGGTTAGTCTTAAAGAGGTTGCATGAGGAGAATTTATCCATCAACCTAGAGAAGTGTGACTTCTTGAAGCAAGAGCTGGTCTACTTAGGATTTGTGGTGTCTAAGGGAACCTTGAAGATGGATCCAAGCAAAGTGGAGGCAATCTTGAATTGGCCTGCACCTAGAACAGGGACTGAAGTTTGTGAGGAACTTCAGTGGCATATGTGCAACAGTCCTTGACACCATAAAAGGAGGCCTTAAAACTAAGTTTAAATGGACTAAGCAGGCTGACAAGGCATTTCAATTGTTGAAGCAAGAAGTAGCCACAAAACCTATCCTACTCCTACCTACTTTTGACAAACTATTCACATTGGAGTGTGATGCAAGTGGAATTGCAGTAGGGGGTGTATTGAGTCAAGAGGGAAGACCTATGGCATTTTTCAGTGAGAAGCTCAATGAAGCAAAGAAGAAGTACTCAGCCTATGACCTAGAGTTGTATACATTAGTGTAGTCTCTTAAAAAATGGAGGCATTACCTACTCCCAAAGGAATTTGTGGTGTTCACAGACAACTAGGCTTTGAGTTACATTAACACTCAAGAGAAGCTTAGCAATAGACATCTAAAATGAATGGAATACCTCCAATCCTTCACCTTCACCATCAAGCATAAGAAGGGGCAACTCAACAAGGTGGCAGATGCTTTAAGTAGGAAGTTGTTGATAGTTCAAGAACTACAGTTGCAGAGCATAGGAATAGAAGGTTTCAAGGACCTCTATGAAGGAGATGAAGACCTCTCATCAGCTTACAAGGTTTGCAAGGAGTTTGAGAACCATTTCCATGGTGAGTATGCAGATTACACTCTCCAAAATGGTCTCTTGTTCAAAGGTTATCAGTTGTGTGTGCCAAGAGGATCCATGAGGGAAAACCTCATCCAAGAGAAACATAATGGTAGTTTAAGTGGACACTTTGGAGTCAACAAAACCTTGGATCTAGTACAGAGGTACTACTATTGGCCCAAGTTGCCAAGAGATGTGAAGAGGTATGTGGAGCAATGTGGTGTATGCCAAAGAGCAAAAGGAGGATCAAGCAATGCTGGTCTCTATCAACCATTGCCGGTCCCAAATATGCCTTGGGAATGCATAAGCATGGACTTTGTAGTAGGGCTCCCCAAGACAAAGATAGGTATTTACATCATCTATGTGGTAGTAGATAGATTTTCCAAGATGAGCCATTTCATTCCATGTAAAACTACACATGATGCTAGCTATGTTGCACATCTCTTCTTTAAGGAGATTGTTAGGATTCATGGACTCCCTTTAAGCATTGTTTTAGATAGGGACAACAAGTTCATGGGCCATTTTTGGCAAACATTATGGAGGAGACTTGGAACTAATCTCTCATTTAGCTCAGCTTACCATCCACAAACTAATGGTCAGACTGAAGTCATCAATAGGGTATTAGGAAACTTGTTGAGGTGTCTAACCAAGGAATATGGACAGACATGGGATCTAATCATTCCTCAATCAGAGTATGCATATAATGATAATGTAAATAGGACCACTGAAAGAAGTCCTTTTGAGGTTGTCTATGGTAGACATCTAAGAGGAGTGTGTGAACTCATAGAACTTGGTTCCATGGAGATGAAGAGTGGGCAAGCAGAGGAATTCACTCAAACCATCAAGGAAGTCTAAGAGCAAGCCAAGAAAGCCATCCTTGAATCCACTCAAAAACTAAAGGCCAAAATGGATGAGAAAAGGAGAGAGGTTCAGTTCAAGGTGGGTGATTTTGTGATGGTCTATTTGAGCAAAGATAGAATGCAAAGTGGCAAGCCTACCAAGCTGCAAATGAAGAGGGTAGGACCTTGTAGAATTCTAGAAAAATATAGTGAGAATGCCTATAAGGTTGAACTTCCTTCAGACTTAGCCATTTCAGTAGTCTTCAATGTTGCTGATCTGATCATGTACAAGGGTGAGATAGAAGGGCAGACTGAGAACCAAGCCAAGGTACTACAATACTTGGATGTGAATACCTTACCTCAAGTGAAGCAGCCTATAGCAGAGGAGATTTTGGAGTCAAGCATGAAGAAGTGTACTAGACACCAGGTCTACATGGAGTACTTGGTGAGATGGGCAGGCCAACCTATATCTGAAGCTACTTGGGTGGAGGAGAGCAAGTTCAAGAAGCTTGGCATTGATCCGACTCTTCTCACTCCCATAATTCCTTAGCTTGTTGCAGAGGGGGAATATGGTGCAGGAGCACCCTTCAAAGGGCCCCCACCATTTTCTTTTGATTGTGTTCTTGCTTCTTTAAGAAGCCATTATATATACAATAAGAGCCATGTGCTCATTGGTCTTAGTTAAGGTCCTAGTTGAGGTCCTAGGGTCATGAGTCAAAAGTTGAGTTTTTTTTGGAAATAGAGGGTATGTGTGTCTTTGAGGTGTTTAGGGATCCTTCATAGCATGGTGGTGTCCTTAGGTTAGCCCAATGTGGGTCTAGGAGTCAAGAAAAGCAACATTGAGAAAGTTGCTCAAAAGTTGCAAAAGTTGCATGATAACTTTTAAAAGTTGTCAAGCAACTTTTCCACCTAGAGGTCAAAATCTTTAATGTAGCGTGGACAACCCTAATATGGGCACATAGATTGAGGAAAGGGTAGTATAAGTAATTGAAAACCCTAAGTTAATGGGTTGGATGTTAGATGTTGTACGGCCCAAGCAAAGTGACTTGACCGTGACTACAATTTTGTTGCTAGTCGGCACAAATGGAGTAAAGGAAGATTGTTAATGGATTGATTTTTGAGAAAAAATATGTGGAGTGTCTTGTATGGTGTATTTAATCTCATTGTGAGCAATTAGATTAGGTTTTGTTTTGCAGGTTGTGTGTGTTTGTAAATATTTTGTAAATTGCATTCTCTCTATCCAGTTTTGGACTGGTTTGTGTCAATGGGCTCATAACTCCATTCCCCTTTGTGGGATCACCATGAAACCATGGGGAATGAGAGTAAAGACCCTATACTATAAGCCAAAGCAAGAAGGGCCCTTGAAAATTCAAGGAGGCCATTTAAAGACCCACTCCTAGGTGAGATTGGACAGTGCCCGGCTAGGAAGGGTTAAGTTACAGAGGTCTTGGAGAGCAAGGAAGGTCAGAGGAGGAGGCACCCTTTGGACGAGTTGTAGAGGGGTGAGTGAAGCATCATTGGTGTGAAGGAGGAGCTTCCACCAATCCAGACAAGGTGGCAAGAGCATCAAACCTACACTGTGACCTTGGCAGGCCTAAAAACCCTCTTAAAAACCCTTAAAAACCTTAAAATTCACCTAGGGAAGTGTACAGACACTTGGAGGCCTAAAACCAAAAAAATCCTTGAGCCCTTGCTAAATTAATAGCATGTCTTTTAGGAAGTTTCACAAGCAAGTGCATCATTTGCAAGAGGGATCCCTAAAGGACCGGGTAGGAGGCCTAATTGGTCACAATCCTTGTAGCCCTATTTTGTAGGCAAAACACAAAATAGTGAAATCAGTAAGGGGTTGAAAGATTGAAACCTCTTGGGGGCACATGAATGGGTGGAAAAACCATGTATTAGACTTGACCTATCCTTTCTAAGACCTACAAAGGTGTGGAGCAAAGTAAACCCTTATTAGCCTAAGTAAGGGTTCTTGAATCTCATGAGTAGGTGAGACCTTAGGAGTAGTTTTTTTCAACTTGTTGGTGGGTGGATTGGGCAAGGTCAGGGGATTCCACAAGTAGGGGAAGTCCTAGAGACCCTAGGGTGTGGTTAGAACACCTGGTGATCCAAGGAAAGGATCCAAGAGCATAGACTAGGCTAGTATATCCCAAACCCCATCCCATCAAATTGACCTCCCTACTATGGTTCCCCCGCAATAGGAAGAGTTCCCTCTACTCATTGAGGAAATTGACATAAACAATATGGACACAAAAGAAACTCCAAATAATGTACTCATTGCCAAGTCACTCACTGATCAAGAGAAGAAGAATTTATAAGCTTTCTAAAAGAAACACAAATCATTTTTGTGTGGTCCTATGTTGACATGCCAAGCCTTGATCCTAACTTGGTGGTACACAATCTTGCAGTTCGCCTAGATTCTAGACTTGTCAAGAAGAAACTACACAAGATGCATCCTTAGATTGCCCTCTTGGTTAAAGCAGAACTATAAAAAATGTTGGATGCCAGCTTTATTAAACCCATTGATTATCTTGAATGGGGTTTTAATATTGTACCTATCGGCAAGCCTACCGAGGGAATTAGAATCTGCATAGACTTTAGAGATTTGAATAAAGGATAACCTAAAGATGACTTTCCCTTGCCCAACATTGACATGATTGTGGATTTGACAACAGGGAATGAAATTGTTTCCCTTATGGATGGATTCTTTGGCTACAATGAGATCCACATCGCAGAAGAAGATCAACACAAGACCGCAATCACAACACCTTGGGGCACATTTTGCTATCAGGCCATTCCTTTTGGCTTCAAGAATGTAGGAGAAACCTATTAACATGTAATGAGAACTATTTTTCATGATATCTTGCATAGGATAATGGAAGATTATGTAGATGATCTTCTGAGCAAGTCAAAAACAAAAGATGAACACATTCCAATCTTGAGGCAGATTTTTGAGAGATTGGAAAAATATAAATTGTGCCTAAATCCAAAGAAGTGTGTCTTTAGAGTCACATCAGGAAATCTCCTTGGGTTCATAGTATCTCATAGAGGCATAGAAGTGGACCCTGCAAAATTAAAAGATATAATGGAAATTCCTCCACCCAGGACACTCAGACAGCTATGCAGCCTACAAGGGAAACTCTAGTCCATTTGAAGATTCATTGCCCAGTTAGAAGATAAGTGTCACCCATTTGCACATCTTCTAAGAAAGGATACCAAATTCAAGTGAAACTATCTTTTTCAAAAGGCTTTTGATAAACTTAAAGAATACTTGGCTTCTCCTCCGATCTTGATGCCTCCTATCAGGGGACAACTGCTTCTTTTGTACATATCAACAACCACAGTGGCACTAGGGGCATTATTAGCATAAATAGATGACCAAGGCAAAGAGAATTCAATCTATTACATTAGTCATACACTTGTACGGTATGACCTCAATTATACCCCTATAGAAAGAGATTGCCTTGTACTTGTATCCAGCACACAAAAGTGAAGACACTACATGCTCAACAACAAGACTAAGCTGATCAACAAAATTAACCCCCTCAAGTACCTGTTGTCCAAAGCTTCTCTCACTAGAAGAACTGAAAAATGGGTCATGATATTGAGTGAATTTGACATTGAGTACATGGACCAAAAAAAAATCAAAGGACAAGTTATAGCAGATCAATTGGTTGACGCTCCTCTTCAAGGCAATCACCCCCTTATAACAAAATTTTTAGATGATGCCATTATGACCATCTCCACGTCCACCAAATGACAGTTGTACTTTGATGGCTATTGCACGCATAATGGATCAAGGGCAAGAATTTTACTTGTGACACCTCAAGGAGATTGTATCCTGAAGTCATATAAGATCGCCTTTGCATGCACCAACAACATTGTAGAGTATAAGGCTCTCATCATTGGACTTTGCCTTTCCATACAATGGAAGATTAATGAGCTATAAGTTTATGGTGACTCCTAACTTGTCATAAAACAAGTAAATGATGAATATCAAACAAAATATGACAAGCTACTCCTCTATTGCAGTATGGTAGAAGACCTCAAGCAACATTTCACTCTCATCCTGTTTGATCAGATTCTGAGAATAAACAATAATTTTGTTGATGCCATGCCTACAATTGGTTCTCTCCTCCAAAGGTCGACTAATAGTTAGAAGTGTGAGTTCTTGGTGGAGCAACTACTTATTCCCGCATATGAAATCCTTGAATCTTAAATGGTGTGTGTCCTCGTTGGTTCTGACTCCCCTTGGTACCAAGAAACCTTCACTTATCTTTGAGACAATATCATCCCTCCTCACCTCTCTAAAACTAAACAACAAACCTTCATTTGCCAATGCCCCCGCTACACTATCCTTGGTGACCCCTTTTTTGAAGGCATTTTGATGGATCCCTCCTAAGGTGTTTAGAAAAAGAGGAGGCTAAATGGGCACTACATGAAGTGAATGAAGGTATTTGTGGAGCACACTCAAGTAGCCTCATATTGGCTAAAAAGATCTTACACACGAGGTACTATTGGCCTACAATGGAAGAAGACACATATCATTATGTGAAGAGATGTGTCCCTTGTCGGAAACATGGTGATAAAATTCATGCACCTTCTCAGGATCTACAATAGTTCATTACACCTTGGCCCTTCTCTTAGTGGGGGCTCAATCTCATAGGGAAAATCCATCCCGCCTCATCCAATAGCCACAAATTCATGATAAGTGCCACTGAATACTTCACCAAATGGGTGGAGGCCATACCCCTCACCTTCACCACTGGAAAACAAATTTCTAAGTTCATCCTAAATTACCTCATCTACCAATATGGAATCCCTAAAGAAATCATCATAGATAATGGTAGACCATTCAAGAATCAGGATGTCAAATAAATTTGTCAGAAGTTAGGTATTCAACATCGCTTTCCCACTCCATACTACCCATAAGGTAACGGTCAAGTTGAGGCTTCAAATAAAACCCTCATCAAAACCCTGAAAAAGATAGTCAATGAAGCTGGCCATGATTGGCACTTGCAACTCCATCCTGTTCTCTGGGCCTACTGCACAAGTATCCATACACCCATAGGAGCCACCCCATACTCCTTAGTCTTTGGCTCTAAAGCTATCCTACACCTTGAGATAGAGATCCCATCACTAAGAGTTTCGCTATAGAACATCCTCCCTGATGAGGAATATAGAGTTTCTAGGCTACAAGAGCTTGAACTGCAAGATGAAAGACACCTCAAGGCCTTAAATCACCTCTGGGTATATCAAAACCGCCTATGGTTGAGATATAACAAGAAGGTTTGAACCTGAAAATTTGATATTAGTGATCTTGTGCTTATGGAAAATCAAAGAAATTTACAGGACCATGAAAAGAAAGGCAAGTTTGAGCCTAGTTGGCTTGGCCCATATGTAATCAGTGCAAAATATAGATTAGGTGCCTATCATTTGGCTATTCTCAAAGGTGAACCCTTGTATGACCCTATGAACATCATGCACCTAAAGAGATTTTATGCCCAGTCCCCAGAGATCACCAGTTTTCAAAATAAAAAAAATAAAAAAAAAAAAAATCAAGAAAAATACCAAAAAAAGAAAGAATGGAAAAAGTAAAGAAAAATCAATTCATCCACCAGTGAAAACCACCTTGTGGCACTATGGGAAAGTACCTTGGTGAAAACCTGGTTTCAAGCGTCAAGGTAAATAAGATAGATCCATCGTCTGCTTAGACAAACTAATTTTTTAATCCCCACACCCCCCTAGCCTCGTGGTTTTGCCACTTTTATAGTGTTCACGACCAAATTTTTCTTCACACCTTATCCTTTCCCCACTCACCTGCTCCGTATCCATATTCCATAAATCTAATAATGTGACATGCAGTTCCCAAGTTCTCATCCATGGAGACAATCAATTTAAATGTGTGAAATTAATTGACATGACTCAAGAAGTCAGATTCGTTGTTTCAAATGCTCTGATGTGACATGAGTCATTTTGTGATCCTTCACTACCTCCCATTTCCCCTCATTATCTATATTTTATAAATTGAATAATGTGACATGCTTCTTTCCTCCAACACACCCACCCGATTCCCATATTCCATAATAAAAATTGAATATTCTGACGTCTTCCGCAGTTCAACAATGATGAGGATTGTACAACTTTAATTATAAGGGCATCTATATAGGATGACTCCCACGTTGATTCACCATTGTTTCCTCTATTTCACTTGCAGCTAGTTGTCTGCTTCATTCTATAAGAAAATCAATCATGTCCTCTCTCCATCACCTACTCCTGGTGCTGAACCTAAGGGCCCACCTGGAGGTCATGGTGCCTTCATCCCTATAGAGGCACCTGACTAGTGACTTTGAGTCCCATGAGATCGAGTGCTCTTTGCATATGAAGGTGCCCTCTAGTCTCCTGACACAGCCTGATAGTATAAATCCCTATAATACTAGGCCTTGCGGATTAGTCTCTTTGCCCATTGTTGTCCTGCAGTGACATCAAAAAACACCTGTATGAGCCCCATTGGATCCAACATCCACCTCGCTACATCCCTCTCACCCTGCATTCTCACCATATCTACCTCCACCCTACTCAACTGACTGTAGAGTGCCTCTAGCTCATCATCCATTCTCTCTAACTTTTCTCTCATTTGTGAGATGGATTCCCTGCTTCACGGCTCCTCCAAGAGTCTCTCAGACTTGTCCCTCTCATGCCATAGATATGAGACCTTTGTCAGGGCTGTCTTTAGGCTCTCCCTCAATTCATCCACCTCCCTAGTTAGTCAGGCCACCTCTGACTATAAGTTATCTACCTTGGCCCTCTCAACTCCCAACTCCTCCTCAAGGCTCCCAGTCTTCCCCCTCATGACATCCCTCCCTCATAGCTCCTCCTCCAATCTCTGGTCCCTCTCCATCACACCATCCATCTCCCTAGCCACCCTGTCGTACTCTACCTACGAGAGTCCACCTGCTTGTATTGGCACCTTTCCTTGTACCTGTATATTAGGAATATCCATGGGCTCTGGCCTATCCTCTCCTCCCTCCTCCTATGCATCCATCCCACCAATCTATTCTACTGGTGGATGTACCTATAATGGTACCTCTACTCAAGACACCCACTATCCTCCCCTCCCTCCTCTCCTCTATCTCCTTGCTCCTCCTTGTCTATGCCTCTATCTCCCTCCTCCACCGGTTGTTGTTCTGTCTGCTGGCCCATCCTCCTCTCCCCCTAATACCTCATCTACTGAGGGTCATAACTCATGCTCCTCTAATACACATGGTATACTTAGTCTACCAGGCCTATGGGCCTCGGACTAGCAAGTATATGTACCTATGCAACCCAGATCCTGTCCTGCCTATAGTCACTCATCCCATGTAACCATCTCCACTATCTCCCAACTGATGCGGACCTCCAACAATCCCACTACCTACCCCCAGACCCCTGTCTCTTGCGTAATCCATGGATATAGCCTCTCATGACCGACTATATCCTAAACTAGCCCAAGTTGTCTCATCACCCTCTACAACACGTAGTGCTCAATCACATATATAGATCTACCAAATAACCATCACTCTATCTGCACCAAGGCCAGCTACCAATCGCCCTACCACTGCTCACTATCCATGTATGGGTGCCAGCAGAAAAAACATCATCTCATCCAAGATGCGCCTCCAATACCAAATACCCCCCACCCTGTGATAGTGTAGGAGCCCCATGTAGCTATCCATATAGGGGAACCATCACCTCCTATCTTGTCTCCCTATCGATCATGTGACCATGATATGCTCCCATGCCCAAATGTGCAGCAATGTGACCCCTGTGATGAGGTTTCGGTAATCTCGGTAAAGACATAGATGCATATCATGGTATAACTGCCCAAGCATCACTGTTCCCAACAATACAACACATAATCCTTTAGTATATAATACACACAATAAGCCCATCCAATAGAGAATCTATGCCTGGTGAGGTCTGACATAATTCGACTATTGATCAATCCACATATGAATAACACTAGACATGGGATATGTATGATCTACATGGCCTATCCCAAGTGCATTTGTGTCCCATCCATAGGTAGAACATCATACTTGGGCACCTTTTGCAAGTAGTCATATCCTCCGTCGAGCTTGTACTCGAGAATCACACCTCGAATGGGGATCTTCAAGATCCTCCATACATCTCACAGTGTAATGGTAGCCTCCCAAGTCAACAAGTGGAAGATGCACATCTTGCTATCCCAGTGCTCCACTAATGCTATCATCATGGTAGTGTGAGCCCTAATCCTGGGCCATCTCCCAACAAACCCTAGACCCATGATGCTTAGAATCTCTCTCTCATCTACTCTCAATTATTCGTATAGCCTCATGGTTAGATGCCAGTGCTCTCATGATGTGAGCGGTCCCACCTTCTCCTACACCCAATCAATTTGCTTCATTAGCTTGCTTATCCTACCTTATGCTAGCCTATCTCAGCCCATTTCTATCCCATGCTATCCTAGGGGCATTTATGCACCCCTTTGAATCCTTTGGATCCCCTTCCCATCCCTCATGCTACCATCCTTAGCCTCCCCGATGGAGAAATTGATCCCCCCCAGCAAAAATGTTGAAGCCGTGGCGCATGCGTCGCACCACAGGCAGAGACGTCGAAGCACAATCTCTATCCTATTTGACCCTCCTTCAATGCCAATCGATGTCTATGCCTATGTTGGTCGCTGGCACTTGCATTGATTCCCCCCTCTTCACCCTTTCAACGCCTGTGCAGGCATTAGTCTCCTGCAAAGATGTTGAACCCCTGTAGAGATGCTACTATGGTGATCAATGTCTCCACCCTACCAATTTTATAGCCTATTAAATACCCCTAACAAATAACCTGACCTACTAAATCACAAAGCGGGGTCAGGGTACATATTGGTGGGCCATACTCGACCGATCACTCATCGTGTCTGAGCTTCTTAGTGCATTGATCATGCACTGGAACGCAGTACATTTCTCTCCAAGGGCTTTGTGCTCTCTAAATTCTCTAAAGGTGTATGTGACAATGAGCCTTCCTTGGGCCCCTTGTGGCTTATATAGGGACCCCCAAGGCCCCGTTTTCTAGCCATCCTTCCAATTCACACCTTTTCTCCTACCATTAGTATTTTCTTTTCTCATCCCCCCTTTTTTTTCCTTTCTTTTTCTATCATTTTCTTCATTTTTTTGAGAATTTCCCCCAAAACTTTAAAAATCCCTGATTAAATTCTTGAGGGGGCATACACCACCCGTGTCTTCACATTGGGGCATCTTTTTCTTGTCTTTTACCCACTGCCAATTTTTCCGCTATGTAAAAAAGGGGCAAAATGTAGACGTCTAAAATTAAATAAATTAAATATTTAATTAATTTATCCTTTCTACATAATTAATTAATTTAATTATGACCCCCTTTATTCTTCTCAGAATTAATTGAATTTATTTTAATTAATCCTATCACTATAGTCCAATAATTGATTTATTAAATAAATCAATTATTCCCTATTCTTCTAAAGTCCTTAAATTAATAAATTCTTCTAAATTCCCTTTAGTTAATTAATTCAAATTAATTAACTAAATCATGTGATTACTACAAATCACTTCTCCTAATCCACACTTAGCTTAATTAATTCTTCTAGAAACCCACTTAATATTATTTACCAATTTTTAATTTCTCCACTCATTCTCTCTCCTCTTGTCAAATCTTCCTACAAATCTCACTTTCCTTATAATCTATTATTAATCCTCCTAATCCCCCTTTTAATCATTTTCTAGTGGCTAATCGCCATGACTATCTACCAAGTCAACCAATTACCATAAATGGCTTTTCCCCTCTTATCCCCTTCACCTTCCAACCTTAAATGCACTTAATTGGGTCATTTCAAGGATTTCAAAATTCCCCATTCTCATAGGCACTTTCACCTTCCCAAGGAATTTTTAATTCCTTTTCCTATTTCCTTTTCCCATGCAATCCATTATTTGAGAAATTTTAATTCCCTTGTCCTCTCCCAAGGAATTTTAAATTCCTTTTTATTCCCCCAAGGTACTTGAGGATCCCTTCCCCATGCACCTTGTGGAGTGTGGAGACAAGAAATTCCTTTATGGCAAATCTCTTGGTTTCCACACATTGTCCTCTCATTCCATGTCCTCACCTTCCTTCAATCTCCACCCTTGACCCATCTTCAATCTCAACCGTCCATTCATCTCCCTTCCAATCTATAAATTGGGGTCTCCTTCCCTTCATTTCTCATCTCCAATTCAAGTAATCTCATGTTGCTCATTTGTGCTTAAAATCATCCTCCTAGCATCCTCATTATAGTTAATTTAGGCATCCAATTCTTAGTTCTCATAAGCATTCATCCATCATCCACTATCCATCATCCATATACATCTCATTTGTTGTGCATTTTGGAGAGCAATCCACATACCCACCTAGGACCAATCCAAACAAGTTGAGGAGGGGGGCATCCTTGGCTTCATCAAAGGTCCAATTGGAGGAACAAGTGGCTTCTTTACAAGGTATAAGGTTAATTTCATATGTTATTTGAATGTTTGTGCTATTTTGGTTTGAACTAACCTTCTCACTATTGCAATAGATTTCCTTGGTTCACTCTTTATTCCCAAATTCTTATTAATTTGTCGCTCCTAACCTCTACAATGCTTGAAAGGTCATTTGGCAAGACATCTCCTTACAAATGTTGGTTAGAAAGGATTCTTACTAAGTGATTCTAGGTGAATTTGATTCCCCCCTTTTTTTTCTCAAAAATACTTGGGGGACTAATGTTGGCATATGATGATATGATAATAATGTATATTGTCATTGATGTCAATAAGTTCAGGTCAACCAGTATGAAGATTGGAGGAAGTTGTTATTGGTGATCAAGTTGGAGAACCGGTATGAAGAGATGTAGTGAACCGGTGTCGGGGTTTCACTAAGTGTGACTACCGGTTGGTAGTCTCAGCTCTAGGGTTTCCGGTTTGGCAATCTAGCTTGTGCGATGCAACCGATGGTATTCTGTGATGAGTTAGCTAAGAAATGAGGATGGCATTATGATGCCACATTAGTTTTGTGCACGTGAAGGATTTCCTTGAGGATCTTGCATGTCAAGATCGATTGCATTAAATGTCTACCTCAAGAATGAACATTCTTCTTACCGGTATGAGAAGAAAGCGTGATGGGTTACTGATTTCTATGTGCAGTGAAGAATGGATGATGTAGAATGACTTGTGATATGTTTGAGATTGCTTCATTCTATGAAAAGTGTTTGGAGGATCAGGATTGGACTACCTGTAATTGTAAACCTAAATGCTCAGGGTTTAGGATTTACGCTACCGACCTAATTATTGTCTATAAGGTCAGTGATTTTTGTTATTGTAAGTTGTTGGAAAAAGTTGTGTGTGTATCCGAGTGATGAGATACTTGCCAAACCAGTGAGAGAAAACTACAAAGTGCGATTGCAGAGTAGAGGAACTGAAAAAGGATCTGCCTTAGCATATAGTGCTGTTATCAGATTAGAGTTTTACCTGTTGTCTTCTAATCATTTCAACAAAAGGAAAACCGCTTTGCCAGGTAGCTTTAAAAGGTTTACTGTAAATCCTCTAACCAGATGACTCAAGTTCATTGAGTTCTTTAAATCCTCTAGCAAGGTAACCTTTAATAGGGTTACAACCTTTAACATGGTATATAGCCATCCCTTAAGCGAGTGATCTTTAATAGGATCGGTTTATAGAAGAACCTTATTGTAAAGTCTTTAACAAGACTAGGCTCCTAATAGAGAGAGCTTCAAAAGAGTTCAAAAAAAGCTTGTGGGTATTCATCCCCATCGTGGTTTTTCCCATTTGGGTTTCCACATGAAAAATCTGTGTCATGAGTTGTGCATTTTTCATGTGATGATTAAGTATTCTTTGTTTGAGTGATTATGCATGCAAAGCTAATGGTTATGGTATTGCTGATATACCACATGCATATGTTTATGGGTGAAGTAGTTATCAAGTATTGAATGCATTTAAAGTGTTGAGTTTTACTAGTTTATGTTGTTTGAAGTCTTACTGTGTTTAACCGATATTGCCATGGTTAAGTTCAGTGATGAAGACAACCTGTTAGCATTGTTTTAACTTGATAAGTTGTAGAGAAGTTTTTGTATGTACTGATTCACCCCGCCTCTCAGTACTAGTTAGGGTATTTGTTGTTCATTATTCATCAAATAATAGATTACAATGATAACATGGTTGAGCTGATAGCACAACATGGCTAATTGTGTTTATTTACATGGGAAACCCTTCACCTAGACCAACTAAAGAAATGGAAATAACCTTGTCCAAGTCGAAATTGGTTGTTTTATGATCTCCTTGAATGAGGACATTGGCTGTAACTCTAATCTATTGTCTTTTACTAGAACTATCTCATATCACAACTCCCTAATTCTGTTTTGGGCTGACAAACCCCATAGGGGACCTTTTCCATTTCATTATGAAATCATGTGGTCCACCTACCCTAAATTTAGGGATTGCATTCTAAATTGGTGGAATTCCCTAATCAAAGGTACAACCATGTAAAGGGTTTCTCAAAAAATGAATTTGATAAAAGCTACCATGAAGGGATGGAATAAATTTAATTTTGAGAATATCCTTTTCAAGAAGGAGAGAACAATAAAGCTTACTAATATCCAAACCCAAATAGCCAATGGGGAGATTTTTGAAGACACTCATCTTGTAGAAGAATCTTTACAGATGAACTAGAAGGAAATTTTAAGAGAATTTTTTGGAAACAAAAATCAAGGATCCAATTGTTGAAGGAGGGGGATAGGAACAATACCATCTTCACAAATCTACCATCAAACATAGAAAAAACAACATCATCACATCCCTCAAGGAAGATGATGACCAATAAATCACATATGTCATTCAAATTGGGATAATTGCTTCTGACTATTTTTACCAAGCTTACTCTCGATGCTCTCCAATAGGTGACATTACCATGGATGAATAGTTGTTAAATTTAATTACCAACAACTCTATCTCTCGAGGATAATGCCAAACTCTTACTATTATCCTTGATGAATAAGCCAACATTTCTACCTTTTTCATAGGATCTTATAAGGCCCCTAGACCTGACGGGTTCCCACTAGCCTTCTTTTAGGAGTTTTGGGACATAATTGGTTTTGACATTACTATGGAATCTAAGGACTTCCTCTAAAAAAGTAAAATATTGAAAAATATCAATAAATCTTACATTGATCTTGTCCCTAAAGTTTAATATCCCACCAATTTATTTGTTTTTTGATCTATAAGCCTATGTAATATTATTTACAATATCTTCTCCAAAGTCTTGGTGAACAAAATAAAACTCATTATTGGAAATAAGATCAATGTGAATCAAAAAGGGTTTGTCCCTAGGCAAAAAATCCTTGATATAGTTATTTTAACCTATGAGATTATGTATTCAATAGAAAGGAGCCTCCTCCCTGGTATGACTCTCTAACTACATATTTCTAAAGCTTGTGACAAGGTTAATTGGGACTTTATGTTTAAAGTCTCTAAGAAGTTTAGGTTCCATGATCACCTAATTAGCCTTATTAGTGAATGTGTGACCATTGTTAAGTATTATGTCCTTGTGAATGGGATTCTGAGGGGGTTTGTTGGGGATGTAAGAGGTATCAGAGAAGGGGACCCCAATCTCTATACTTATTTACTATGTTGGTTGAGTTTGTTGGGAGGAAAATCTGAAATCTTATTGAAATTCATGACTTTAAAGGTGTTAAAGTTTCCTCCACCCTTTGTCCTTTACCTTTGCAATAATTTATGGATGATACCATCTTGTTTGGTATTGCTTTTATGGTGGATTCAAGGAGATGGGAGAATTTATTTCATAACTATGTTGAGTTCTTAGGTCAATGCACAATTATGAGAAAAGTAATATCTACTTCTTCAACACCACTTATTGCAAGAGGAGGGAAATTAAAGACATTAGGTTGTCAATTAGTTGATCTCTTGAGTAATGCCAAAAAAATTCAACTTCTTGCTACCTCTCTAAGGTATCTAAGTCTACTTCCTCTCCCTTTTTAAAATCCTAACTTACATTGCTAATATTTTTGAAAAAATTCAAAGAAACTTCCTATATTCAGGAATTGAGTAAAGGAAAAGAATGGCTTTGGTTAGTTTGGATAAAGTTTTCCTTCCAAAAAAACAAGGTGGGCTATGCATGAGGAAGACTAAATAAATCCATGATGTCAAAAATAGGTTGGGACCTAATTCTAAGCAACAAATATTGGTGCACTATTATGAATGCTAAATATCACAATTATACAACGTTTCAAAGGGTTCTTTTTTAGCAATGTTTCTAAAGTGGCTCCCATATTTGGAACTATAACATCCTAAAATTGCATCCTTGTACAATTTTTACCGCATTGGGTCCCTACCTTAGTGTTTTCACCCCTTGGTCTAATTGGGACTTGATTATGCTCATGCCACTCATGCATTGCATCATTTTTAACTTTTTCTATGCACATGACACCTTATCCTAGCCCCAAATAGGGGTAGGACCAGGGCACCATGCTCTAGTCCCCCCTAATTGGCACCTCTTTAAAAACCTTTGACCTATTTCAAAATTGAGTGGGAATTCCAGCTCTGTGTCAGCTCATGCCAGGAAATTAGTGTTCGACATTGCTACTGCTAGGATATGTTGTTGTCATTGATGTCAACATATTCTTATGATTTATTGTTCTGATGATTGCGGATTGGTTTATTGGGATCATGGTTCAATATATGGAGTATTTATTGTATCATTATATCTTTTTGTATTGGTTTCAGTGATCTCGGAGCTAAGTTGATCATATCATATGATCTGGTTTACAGTTTAGTTTTTCTGATCAGTGCTTTGTAAAGTTTCATATTTTCTCTTGTATATTACAGTGTGACTAGATCTTGAGTTGAGTCTTTGGGATATTGTTTGGGATGTTCATGTGTATCTTAATTTTAGATGGATCATGATTTGGTGCTCCACAAGTTATCTTTCTTCATGGCAGTTGCTATTATTTGAGTGTTCTTGAGTTTCAAATGTTAATCGATGAATATTTGATAAGTGGTGTTGGTAAAACTATTACAAATGATTCTAACATGCTTTATAGTGTCTCCTAATTGTGTCCTTTTTTTTGTGATGATCTACATTGATCATTGTGCATTATTTTGGTGTTTTGTCTATCCGGTGGTGTTATTCATGCTATGTGAAACCTATTTGGTGGTGTAGCATGTTGCAGTTGATCTTGGAGTTGATTCTAGTGGTGTTACATGTTTGAGAATTTGGTTTTAGGTCCATGTTATGTCATGTATATCATACTATTGGTCCTATGGCCGATCTTTGTATCATGTGATGTAATTTTGTAATTGAGAGTTGAGGGTTTGGCCAATCTTGTTGTCAAGGTTGATGATTGGTATAAATAGGTGATAAAGTCATGTAAATTTGGTATCAGTGGTATGTATGCATTATCAGAGAATGGTAAGGGTGTGAACAAGAGAATAAATCCTTCAGCATTGTGATTGAGTAGAGATTGGAGTGTTGCAGAGCAGAAAAATATGCTTAACCGAAGCTGTCATAAGGCATTTGCAGATCCTATTATTTCAATTCATTTGACTCTAGATTGTTTTTTGAATATTGTGTAGGTCAATGAGACTTCCTTGTAAGGTAGTGAACCTTCCCTGAGGGTTTTAGCCTTTTGGGTTATTGTTGTTACCAAATTTTTTATCACACCTAAAATTTTGGTGACCTATTACAAGTCTTATGTATTGCAGAAAAAAAGGCACACAATTTTTTTTTTGAAAAGTTTTCTATCTTTATTAAATAAACATGTATGCCATACAAGTATCTTATTTCCAAATATGAAATGTTCTAATTAAGAAAGACATACATGAATAAAACATCTGCATGTAATACATCTTTATTTATAGAGAACAAACTGTTTACAAGATCCCACACAACCATGGGAATAACTGAGAAAAGATCACACTAACCATAGAAATATAAATACAAGAGGAACGTAAGAATGTATGGAGAAAGAAAAGAAAGAACCCATCATTTCCTGATTAGGTTCATGAGTTTTAAAGAAGAATCTACTGATCAACTCTGTTGATCTGAGCATCTCGCTGTCCACCCCATGTGTTGACTTGAAACAAAGAGATAAATGTTTTGTTAGAGCTCCAGGTTATTCCTATAGCTAGGAAATCGAAAATCATCAAAGCAAGTAATATTAATAATAGCTCAATCATGAAAGCAAATTGCCATGATCTATCATAACACACTCAATAGAGACATGAAAATGAAACATTCAAAACTAAAGATTATGCAAACCAAATGTAGATCTAAATGCTTCCTTCATGCGGCTCCATTGTTCTTCTTTCTTCTCCAAATAGTTTTGTTGTGGATCTCACCTACTAGTGCATGATCATGATATGAAAGCAAGTAAATAAGATATTGGCACAAGAGTACTCGAAGTGTGATTTGACAAAGTGATTAGAAATTCGATAATCTGATTAGGGATTAGATTGAAGAAATTCATCCAATTTATAGACAAATTGAAGAGATGGATCAAATTAGCATGATTCAATTCAAATAGAAATTGTAAATCAAAAATGTCCATTATGACAATTTATGACAAATTATGCACTTTCTATGCAAAATTTGATTGATTGATAATTCATGACAATTTATGACAAATTTCTATGTCAAGAATTGATTGATTGTCAATTATGACAAATTATGACAAATTTCTATGTCATTCCCATGAAATTAGGAGAAAAATAGGAGAGAATTGAAATTAGGAATTTAGAAAATAGAAAATTAGAAAAAGAGGAAATAGGAAATTAGGAATGATGAAATTAGGAATTAAGATAAATTAGGTGAATTAATTAATAATTTGTCATTTATTAATTAATTCACAAAAAGAGGAATAATTAGCCAATTAAATGATCATTTAATTGTGATGAGAAGACTTAGGATAAATAAATAATTTATTAATCCTAGAGAGAGAAATGACAAACAAGGTTAAATAATTAAATCATGAAACCCTAAAAGATGAATTAACAATGCAAGAATGACAATTAGGTCTTGATGAAAGATAATTGATGTTGATTCGATTATGATCATGAATATGACTGACAAAGGACCAATGCTGATAAATGATTTGATTGATAAATGCGCCAATTGACGAGGAACAATGACTAATTGATCCAAATTGACATAATTGAGACAGACAATGATCGATGGCAAATTAATCACAAAATGACAAGATTGAAAAGAGGACAAGGATCGATGACAAAATAGATTGCAAGACGACAAGGTTGAAAATGACCACGATCGATGACAAATCGATCGCAAGATGACAAGATTGAACATGACAACGATCGATGACAAATTGATCGCAAAAATGATAAGAATTGATGACAAATTGATCGCATGATGACAAGGTTGATAGAGGACAAAACCCTAATTAGGATTGACGATGTCCAAAATGATGACAAATGAGCATGCACATTGATGCGATAGGATAAGATCGATCAAAATCATGACTGGATAGTGTTGTCGACAAGACCAAATTTGAGAGCGAGATGAATGAAGAATGTAGAAGAAGGACTCGATGCTTGCAAATGATAAAAACCAAGTGTGTGACATAGGAGAAAAGTTAATGCAACGCAAAAACCTAAAATGAGGCAATGCGCAAATGTTAAAGTATGATCTCGCAAGCGTTGACCATTTTTAGGTGTCTACATTTTGCCCCTCTTTGAGATAATGCGATTTTAAGCGTTGTTTCAAAGAACAATAGTGAAAATGCCCCAGACAATGACAATGACATATGCATGCCCACTCGAGGAATTGGCCAGAAACATGCAGAAAAGAGGCCAATTGATCGATAATAATGATAGAACATGATAGGAACAAACAAACTGACAATCGGAGACTGGATGCACGAAGGACAAGCAATTGAAGACGCAAAATACCACGACCAACATGAGATGGAGAGAGTGCACGTCCATCTATGCACTAACAAAGATCTATAAATGAGGCAAAGAGAGTGAAATTTGCTCATTTGCACTAGCCCAAGAAGAGGATTTGTTGCTCTGGAAAAGGACACTTGCAGAGAGATGGCGAACATTCCAATGGTAGATCACCTTGGAGAACGTGTACGCACATTCAAACAACCGGACAACACAGGAGCAACGGTATGTATCTCAAAAACCCATGTTTTCAATTTTATGAATTTGACTTGCTTGCGGGACATTGCGGGGCCCACAGGGGATGCAGAAACTGACTTCTACGCTTGTGTAGGGCGAATCTTGTGCTTGTGTGATGTCTTCTGTGCTTGTGTAGGGAGACACAGGTGTAGGTTACATGACACAGGCACAAGACTCATAACACAAGCGCAATTGTGCAATGGAAACCCTAATTTTGGTCAAAACAGCAGGCAAATGATCCAGAAAGGGGGAATAAGGGTAGGATAGGTCAGAGTAGCTTAGAAACACCCTAATTTGTGGATGAAAATGAGGAAATGCAACCCGTAGGAGAAAACCCTAAAACTGACAAAATGTGCCCCAATTGTGATGCAGAGGCGACAGTATCCATTGATCACATGAGAGAACTGACTAGACTGCTTGATGCTATGACATAGGCTCAGGAGCACAGACAGAGATACATTAGCAGGACTTGGGATATACTATAGCACATTCATGCCCGAGATTAGGGCAAACACAGGACTGCTTACCACATTGGCAGAGCAATGGCATTCAGAGACTTCCTCCTTCCATCTGGCGACTGGAGAGGCGACTGTGACACTAGAGGATGTATGGCATATCCTCCGCATTCCGATTCATGGAGAGATGATAGAGTATGACCCAGTGATAGGGAGAGATGCATTGTGTAGATTATTTGAGTGCGGCGCAGATGATCTAGATATCGTAGAGAGAGAGATTGGTTGGGAGACCATGGCATCAGAGTATGATCGGCGATATGTGGTGATAGCCGTGGTGATAGCATGTCCACTAGCAGGGGACAAACAAGGACATGGATTCCCTATTGGATGGGGAAGAGTGCTAGAGTGGATGGCGATAGAGGGGACAGTGTATGCATGGGGACCATGTGTACTGGCTATGCTGTATTTTCAGCTGCATCAGATAGCATATCAGGGAGTGCAGACTTTGAGCTGTGGAGTCACATTGTTACAGGTATGGGCATTTGAGCACATAGCCATATGTCGACCGATTACAGAGAGATAGGTAGTACCACACCGACCATATGTGTACTTCTATGGAGGAGCACTGAGACAGGGTCCTTTTGGATACATACTATATTGGCGACATGAGCTAGACAGACTGAGAGAGTTCATATGGAGGCCATATCATGATTGTCCGGGATGGTCAGATGATAGTGAGGAGTTACCGTATTGCAGACAGGAGAGGTACTTGATTGGGCAACCAGTGAATTGCTAGAGAGTGATTGAGATGTACCTGCCAGAGAGAGTCAGATGATAGTTTGGAGAGAGGCAGGATGTACCTAGGAGGACTGCACACTTTGCCCGATCTCACAGAGAGACGAGTCAGTGGGGGAGTATGATTCAGCCACACATAGCATATGCTGACTTCTGATAGCTATAGTAGAGGCTGTGGGATTGGAGATCAGATGTAGTGGACGCTGGGATGACATAGGAGTATGAGAGATGGTTTGCACGACTACGGCCAGTGCCATTGACAGATTTGGATATTCCAGTACCGAGGCGACAGGAGGACTTCCCACTCACAGGAGAGGAGGAGGGAGATGATGAGGACGAGGAGGATGAGGGCGGGGATGAGGATGAGGGGGATGATGAGGATGAAGATGAGAAGGGGGATGATGAGGATGGAGATGAGGATGGGGATGACGATGACGGAGATGAGGATGGGGATGATGAGCAGGAGGCATTGCAGGATATACCCATAGATCCGGAGACAGCTATGATAGAGGAGATGGAGATGTGTAGGGCTACCATAGCGAGTTAGCATGATCACATTATGACATTAAAGAGACAGCAGGATCAGTTCAGAGCGGAGATAGCTAGACTCACAACGGCTTGAGATACAGCAATAGCTCAGGCACAGCGAGAGGAACAGAGAGTCACTGAGTTCATTGGGTCGATTAGGGATGCCAGTGCACGGGAGATGGCACAGATGCTGGTAGAGACCAAAGAGGAGATACGCCATTGGAGGACACTATATGAGGGTGTCGTTCCACCAGAGTAGAGAGTAGCTTCATATCGGGCACGATCAAGGACAGAGAGCAGGGCACACTCTCGGAGGTCATTGAGCAGCATGGGAGTGAGTGGACATATGAGACCACCACAGCCAAGACCAAGAGGGACATCATCCGCAAAACATTGCAAGGATGAGGAGGACAGAGGGAGCACCCAGTGACAGAGGCACATGCTCCTTAGGATAGACAGTGGACATTATGTAGTTAGCCTGTGGGCCATACTTAGGACAGACAGTCCAATTTTGTACTCCGATATTATTGTGACATATGATATGATATGCATCGATATGATGGGATGCCATGTGTTATGACATATGTTATTTTCCATGTATGGATGACTTATGCACTATTGATGTACCATTGTGGAACATGTATGGATATATATTTTTTTATGTGTTTTTGATGCATTTATAATATGAAATGGATAAAATGCTTGATATGATGCTTGATGTAATGCAAATGTACTAACCAAATGGATGCAGGGTATAGCATATGTGTTTGGAGAAATCGGAGCACTAGATCGAACTGACTATCCAAACGGATGGAAGAAATGTTAGTAAGAAGAAAATGAGACAGAGGACAGTTAGAGACGAAGAAAAACTTGCTTTCAGTAATGCACTTTGTAGGTGAGAACCTTTATTTTAATGTAGCAAAATGGATGCGTAGCATCATGGCATTGAAGGCCAGAGCTGAAATGCAACCCTTTTTGCAAAAGACAGACACAACACAGACAAACAACAATCACAAAAGAAAAGAAAAGGACCATGAACCATCCCGGTCACTCTAAATCACTCAGTGACATCATCGAGCAACATAGGAACATGATCGAAGATAAATCAATAAAAAGATAAGATGCACAAAATTCCAACAAATCAAACAAACGTCTTGATCTTCATTGTCAAAAGTTGAAAGCGCGGATAGGATGATCATGCAATCTGGTTTCAGGACATGTGGCACCCTGTCTAAGATAGGACACAGTCTGGTTTCGAGTATACCACACCCTATATAAGACCCATGATAGTATGCCAAGGACAAACAATGTTGAGGTTGATTGATATGACAATTTTGATCAGCTTGAATATCTGGTTTGATTGAAAAGATCATCTGTTTATGCATGATGTCAGTAAAGCACAATGCGCGATTGCGGGTTGTTGGAGGGATGCTCAGTGATTTGCCTTATGCACAAAAGGGATCCTTTATTGACAAAATGCTTGTTTTTTGGATTTTAATGTTTTGAAATGTTTTTGTGTTCATTTTTTTAGGAGTTTATATGATTTTTTAGGGATTTATTTCAGGACATTTTCAATTTTTTTTTTTGAATTATTTCAGGACATTATTCAATTTTTTTGTTTTTTATTTTAGGACATTTTTCAATTTTTTTGATTTTTATTTCAGGACATTTTTCAATTTTTTTGATTTTTATTTCAGGACATTTTTCAATTTTTTTGAATTATTTCAGGACATTTTTCAATTTTTATGATTTTTTCAGGACATATTTGGATGCAAATGTTCCAATGATTGATCATGACAAGGGGAACACACCTAATGCGCATCTGAAAGACATACATAGACCGAGACCAAAACATATGTACAAGAAACCCAGAGTATGCAAGACAATGATGTTGACCAATAACAGGCCTGGAATAGGACATTGGGTCAAGATGAAGATAGACATGATAAACCAGCCAAGAGAAAGCATAGCTAGAGGTCATGACAGATGACGGAGCAATCATCTTGTTACACATGGTGCCTGATTGCCAGGTTTTCACCATGGTACTTGCCCAAAGCGCCTGTTTGCTAGGTTTTCACTAGAGGGCGAATCATTTTTTCTTTACTCTTTTGCTCTTTTTTCACTTTTTTTTTTGTATTTTGCTTTTTTCACTTTTTTTGTATTTTGCTTTTTTCACTTTTTTTTTGTATTTTTTTAGGATCATATTTGAAGAAGTGCTGATAGAAAATTATGCCCAGTACTTGCGAAGGTGCATGCTATTTACAGGATCGGATAGAGGATCACCTTCTGGTGTGGCAAGCTGATATGCCCCTGAGCCATATGCTACAGTTACTATGAAAGGCCCAACCCAATTAGGTTCAAACTTGCATTTGATGATGTCAGTAGACTGTGCATTCTTGGGATTTGCCTTTAAAACTAGATCTCCCACTTCGAAGTGTCGCCCTTTGACCTTCTTATTATAAGAGCGACAGAGACGGTTTTGATATGCTTGCAAATGTGTCAGAGTTGTCTGACGTTTCTCATCTAACATCTCAAGCTGGTGCAACCGAGAGACTCTGTGTGTCTCATCATCAATCAGGTGTTGCAAGGAAACATGCAAGGAAGGAATCTCCACTTCCAAAGGTAAAATGGCTTCCGCACCATACACCAAGGAATAAGGTGTTGCGCTAGTAGGTGTGCGGATAGAAGTGCGATAGGCCCATAGTGCTGGATTCAACTGAACATGCCAATCTCGACCAGCGTCATTGACAACCTTTTTTAGGATCTTGATAATGGTTTTATTTGATGCTTCAGCTTGACCATTCCCCTGTGGATAGTATGGACTGGAGAAACGGTGTTGGATATGAAACTTTTCACAGAGTTCCTTGACATCTTTATTCTTGAAGGGGCGACCATTATCAGTGACTATGGAAAGAGCAACCCCATACCGGCATATGATATAATTCAATAGGAATTTTGAAATTTGAACACTAGTGATATAGGTCGTGGGGATAGCCTCGATCCATTTTGTAAAATACTCTGTGGCTGTAATGATAAACTTGTGTCCATTTGAAGATATCGAGTGAATTTTGCCAATAAGATCCAATCCCCATTGAGAAAAGGGCCATGGAGATATGACAGAATGAAGCTCTTGGGTTGGTGCATGAATGTAATTTCCATGGATCTGGCACTTGTAGCACTTCTTAACAAAATCATGAACATCTTTTTCTAGAGTGGGCCAATAATACCCAGCATGAATCAACTTTTTGGCTAAGCTCAGACCATTGAAATGGCCCCCACATATACCATCGTGAACCTCGTGTAAAGACGTTTGTGCTTCGTCAGAATCCAAACACCTGAGGAGGGTATGGTCAAAGGAACGATGGTAAAGGGTGTCGGCAATGATGACATATTTGGCTGCCTATCGAATAAAGGCTCGGCGTTGGTTAGCGGAAAGGTTGGGTGGTAAGGTTTGAGATTTCAAATATTGATATACATCATTGTACCATGGGGAGTTGGGACCAACAAGAACGCACATCACATCTACTGTCAGAATGTCAAAAGAGGGAACCAGGAATTGTTCAACTAAAAATTCACATTTGTCCATATTGTGGGGCATATTTAACATGGAGGCGATCGTAGCCATCGCATCTGCCGACTTGTTTTGCATTCTCAGAACTTGATTGAAATGAATAGCGGTGAATTTGGTCTTGAAGAAATCTACCATATGCTTATAAGGAATAAGCTTTTCATCTTTTGTTTCGTAGTCATCATTCACTTGTCAGGTGACTAATTGAGAATCTCCATAGACTTGCAAATGCGTGATGTTCCAGTGGACTGCTACTCGGAGTCCTGTAACCAGTGCTTCATACTCTGCAATGTTGTTGGTACAATATAAAGTTATCTTGTAGGACTTGGGAATAGCATCACCTTGAGGGGTGATGAACAAGATGCCAGCTCCGGACCCGAACTTGGTATGGGATCCATCAAAGTATAACTTCCATTCATTAGAAGATGTAAGAGTAAAGACTAATTCATCTGGAACATCGGTCAATATGGGATGATCATCAGAAATAGGAGCCTCTGCAAGTTGATCTACTATGACTTGTCCTTTTATCGCCTTCCGCTCCATATACTCAATGTCAAATTCACTGAGAATCATGACCCACTTTGCTAGGCGACCCGTCAAAGCTGCTCGGCTAAGCAAGTATTTTAAGGGATCAATTTTTGCAACCAACAATGTTTGGTGGCTTAACATATAATGTTGAAGCTTTTGTGTTGCAAACACCACTACTAAGCATGCCCTTTCAATAGTTGAATAATTTAGCTCATAACCTACCAGTGTCCGGCTAATATAATAAATAGCTCGCTCTTTGCCATTCTCATCTTGTTGGGCCAAGAGAACTCCCAATGCTGTTTCAGTTGTAGAGATATACAATAAAAATGGCTTTCCTTCTATAGGAGGCATTAGGATAGGCGACGAGAACAAATATTCTTTGAGAGCTTGAAAGGCTGATTGACATTGCTCAGTCCATTTAAAAGCGACACCTTTATGTAGTAGATGCTGGAATGGATAAAATTTGTCAGCCAACTGAGCTATGAAGTAGCAGATTGACTGGAGCTTTCCTTGCAGACTGCGTAATTGATGGAGATTAGAAGGAGGAGGCATATCCATTATTGCTTTAACCTTGGCAGGGTCGACCTCAATGCCTCTGTGAGAAACAATGTACCCTAGTAACTTGCCAGCTATGACACCAAAGACACACTTCTTTGGATTGAGTCTGAGCTTGTATGTCTCCATTCGGTGAAAGATTGGGCCCAGGATGGCTAGATGACTATCTCTTGTGACAGATTTACATAATAAGTCATCAACATAGTCCTCCATCAAAGTATGCATGAAATCATGAAAAATTGTCGTCATCACTCTTTGATATGTTGCGCCTACATTTTTAAGACCAAAGGGCATCACATTCCAGCAATAAGTACCCCAAGCACAGGTGAATGCTATCTTATGTTGATCTTCAGGAGCAATGCAAATTTGGTTATAGCCGGAGAAACCATCCATCAATGAAAGCATCTCATATCCAGCAGTCATGTCCACTATGATGTCGATATTCGGCAATGGAAAATCATCCTTAGGGCATGCATTATTGAGATCCCTAAAATCTGTACAGATTCTAATGCCCCCAGTTACTTTTCTAACTGGTACTAAATTTGAAATCCAGTCTGCATAATCAATGGGTCTAATGAAGCCCACATCCAGTAATTTTTTCAATTCCACCTTGACCAAAAGAGCCACCTGGGGATGCATCTTTCGAAGTTTTTGTTTGACAGGCTTGACATCAGCTTTCAATGGCAAATGATGAAGGACTAATTCTGGATCGAGGCCAAGCATATCTGCATAGGACCATGCAAAGCTGATCTTCTTCTCAAGAAAGAAATTGACAAAATCTATCTTTTCCTGGTTTGATAGAGAAGCAGCAAAATGAATGACCTTAGGGTTGTCAGGTGTACCCAAATTGATTTCCTCGGTCATTTCCACAAGCAATGTTGATTTTTCCTAACTTGATAGGGGTATGTCCACTCTTCCACCTTTGGGCGCCTCAGAGAGGTTTTCACCTGCAGGTATGTCTTTTGTTTTTACTTTTGTATGATCAGAGAGTGCCTTATGGTTTTCACTCAAAGATCTATTCCTTTGATTTTTTACTTTTTCTTTTCTTTTTTCATTTTGATGACTAGAAGAGGGGGTTGACTCCCCAAAATATACTGTGGAATCCAAATCGATAGCAAATCCTGCCTTATGATCACCTTGTGGCATGCCTTCCCATAGTCCAAGGAATTTTGCAGTTGCTTCATCATTTTGAAAATAGTCCAATGTGAGTGGTTCTTGTTGGTCATGTTGGATAAGCTGGGGATAGATGAGGGGCATGTCATCATCGGTTGTAAGGAGAGATAGGGCTGATATGGTAAAGATGTAAACATCTATGGTGTCACTATCCGAACTGCTTGTATCTGATTCAGAGCTTGGATCCCAAAGTGACTCTATCCAAGCATGAGGGCATGTTTTAGGAAGAGGAGTTATTTCATGTTTGTCTTCCATAGGAAAATTATCAGGGTCAATGAAAATATTGTCGAGGGCATAGGAGCTAGAAGAAAAAGAACTCCACTCCCATTCATTGGAATCAGTTTCGGGTCGGGTATCCTCAGGTGTTATTTCATCATCAGAGTCATGCCCTTTTTTACACGTAGTCACTTTGGTAGATGACGATCCAATTCGCAACAGTACAAAACCTAACCCTAAAGTTGGAGGTCGCACCTTGGGTATAACAGGTTCTAGCCTTCCATTGTTGTTCAGGCCTAAGCCACTGTAGTCGTCATATCCTTTCTTTTGTAGCAAAGTAAATCCTTTTCCGTATCATTCCACTGGCAACCTGACAGGTGGGGTCTTAGTTGGATCTTTGTAAAGCCAATCTATGACATCATCATCTAAAGTTTCTTTGTCAAGTTCACCCCATCTTGTAAATGTAGTGGGAGGCTGATATTGAATAATGACCTTAGGTTCCTTTTGCAATAAATGCGGTTTGCCATATGATTTGGAGATATTGGTAAATTCCCGATGAGGAATGTTTGATCCATTGAATATTCTCCGCATCCTTGGTCTTGTATCTTCAATTTTCCTTTGACAGCATCTAACAATTCATTAGAATCCACATAACTATGTGAATTAGCCTCTCTATTGACTGGGACTTGCTGCTGAGGGGTATCCTTTAGAGTAGCACAAAATTGAAATGGATTAGGATCTCCTAGAATTGTTATCTTAGTTCCATTGTAAGGATATTTTAAACATTGATGATAAGTGGATGGAACTGCTTTCATTGCATGGATCCATGGATGGCCAAGAATCATATTGTAAGGGAGATCGAGGTCCAAGACTTGCAAGAAAGTGTTTTCTGTCACTGGACCGACTCTGATAGGCAATGTAATTATCCCTTTGGATGGGCGCTCAGCATCATCATATGCTTTTATTGTTATTCTTCTAGAAGCATCAATATCATTTTCTATATATCCAAGGCCAATGACCACTCTCAAGGTACAAATATTAAGACCCGCTCCGCCATCTATCAAGACTCATTAGATTTTGCAATTATGGACAAAGACTTCAAGGTGCAAAGGATCATTATGAGGGAGCTTATCAGGTGAGATATCATTATCAGAAAATGTGACATTTTGGGAAATAGCTAGATGTCCAATCCGGGCTTGAAACTGGTCAACATCAATATCTGTCAGGACAGTGGACTTAATTAAAGCTTTATCCAGGACTGCACGATGCATGGGAGACATTTTCAATAACTCAAGGATTGATATTTGTGCAGGTGTCTTTCCTAGATGATCCAAGAGATTATACTGGCTTGCAGGAGTTGGTTTGGAAGGAGCTGCAGGAGCTCCTTTCAGGACTATTTTAGATCGACGAGTGGTGACCGCACAAGAGGGATCTTGTCCCTTTATTCTTAGGGTGGAAACATACTCATTTGACGCTCTGAAACAATTGATGACATTGTTATAACCAGTATTTGCATAATTTGTTGTTTGGGCAGAGTTGGAAGAAGACGCTTTACCTTTGTCATGATCCAGCAAAGGAGTTTTGAAAATAGTATGATCAGTGTTAGAGGTCGCATGGGGTGGATCTACCTCAATTACTCCTTGCTCTAATAAATCTTGAATCATATGTTTCAATTGAAAACATGATGCAGTTTTATGTCCCTTGGACCGATGATACTCACAGTATGCATTATCATTCCACCAATGCGGTTTTACCACTGGTTCTGCCTTGATATCTGGTAGCTTAATAAATTTTGCTTGTATTAATTGTTTCATTACTGACTCAATAGGATCTCCCAATGGTGTAAATTGCCGAGGAGGCCCATCTCTTGATCGGAAAGGTTTGCGTTGCTGATTTTGTTGCTGACCTTGTTGTTGATTATACTGTTGAGTGTATTGTTGAGCATGCTATTGGTATTGCGGCTGTTGAGTAACATTGCTCATTGGTGTTTGATTTTGTTCCATAGTTGACATATTAGGAACACTCAATTTCTTGATTGTGAATGGGGGTTGATTTGCATTCACCGCTCTTGCATCAACAACACCATCATTAGTGACATTCTTATTTTTATACCGAAATCTGTTTCTGTCCCCTGAATAATTTGTGTTGTCACTGTCTTTATTGAGCTTGATAATTCCTTTAGCTACAAGAGCCGTTTCAATGCTCATTCCTTTCTTAATGAGTTTCTCAATAGTACTAGGACTTTTCAGTTTTAGTTCATACATCATTTTTGGGACCAAATTTTGGATAAACAGATTCACTTGTTGTTCTTCAGGTATATCTAGGGAAGAACGACTATACAAGCTTTGCCATCATTGCAAGAAAGTCACTAATGGTTCACCTTGCTTTTGCTTGCTGTTGCATAAATCTGACATGGTCACATCACTGTCGATGTTGAACGTGAAATGAGATAAAAACTTTTGAGCCAATTCTGACCAAGTCTTTATATTTCCTGGCAGATGCGAATACCAATCCATGGCTTGTCCCGTGAGACTTCGTGCAAATAAGTGCATTAAATATGTTTCCTCATAACTCACTTCAGTACATGCTGCGAAAAATGCTCGAATATGATCTTTTGGATTGCCATTCCCTTTATATTTCTCAAAATTAGGTGCCTCAAAATGCTTAGGGAATGGAGGCATGTATACACTCTTGTCAAATGGATTAGGACATAAATCTTGATCTGTATACAACTTCTTTGTTCCTTTAGTTTCTAATGCATCAACTTTTCATTGCAACTTCTCAAGTTGTTGCGCAATTGTATCAGATTTTGGAGGTCCATCATTAATCCCTGTGGGTACTCTTTGTCGATACATCGTATTTCCGATCGGTTGTTGATACTTTGAAATGGTCGTTTTTGGTGTCTCCGGCATATAATGTTCTTGGTACATCTCTTGTTGTTGTGGTTGTGCTATGCCTTGATATTGACCTTGTTGTTGTGCTTCTTGTAGCCTAGGTTGATATTGCAATTGAGTATGTTGTTGATAGTGCACAGGCGCCAATTACGGTTGTGAAGTATGATAGCTTGTTTGCCTTGGCACATATTGAGGCACATGTTGTTGTTGATGCTGATGAATCAGAATTTGTTGACTTTGTGCCAATTGTTGTCGCGGTGTATACCCCATCATTTGCAAAAAACTTTGTTTAGGTGGTTTTCATTGTTTCTCCTTAAGATGGGGTATAGCACTTGCATTAACTTGCTGTGTGGTTTTTCCAATCCATTGTGATGGTTGCAAGTTTGCATTAACTTGTAATGGTGCCAAAGGCATGACAATTTGTTGTCGAATGCGATATTGTTGTTGTTGTACATTGCTTGTTTGCACATTCGATTGCACTTTTTGTGTATTATTCAATTGTTGCAACAATTGTTGTTGATGCAAACCACTATCCGTAGCTCTTTATGTCGCCATTATCGAAGGATCTATCGCAATAGTGTTTGGCAAATATATTGAGCTTAACGGGATATAAGAACTTTGTTGCATCATGGAATTGCTTTGGACATTAGTGATATCAGGCATTCCAGTCGTGAAGCTTCCCTGCATCTTAGATTTTGATCCAATTTTATGCATATAAGGAACTACTTCTTGTTGAGGGATAGTTGTCAATATTTGCGTGGTCTTTATATGATCTTGTGTTACAGGTGTTGTGTTGAATAATGGATTATTTATTGTCTCAAATGGTGACTTTTGAGGAATAGTCACTGTCAATGCCTTTGAAGCATGTTTACTCATCAAGGTAGGCTGAGTTTCGGGTTGCACATTTTCTTCATTTGGATGCGGAGAGAAACTTAACAACTCACCGCCTTGTTGTTTTTGCACATTGATTTGTTCACTTGAAGAGGTCACATTACTCATCATGTTAAGATACTTTTGTGGAAACATCTTAAAGACCTTGTTCAGGAACTTATCCATCTTTTTTGTTATCTTTGGATCTTGAAGGAACATGTCAACATCATCAGAAGCATCAGAATCTGATGAAGAATCTGGTTGGACATTTGGATTTGTTTCTTGGTGAATGCCTTGATCTGAACCAAATCCTTGTGAGAGGGTTTGTTCTTCATACAATGTTTGTATTTCATGTTGCAAGTTTGGTTGATTCCAATTGAAAGGTGCATTTCCTCTTGGAGTTGGTGGAACACTCCCCTGTCCTGGTTTCATAGGTACAAACACTGGTTCATATAATGGTGGTGGTCCAAGTTGAACCATTCCATATGGTGGTAGTGATGTGTTTGATGAACCTTCAATTTGTACTGTTTGACTGGTTTGAAATTGTGAATTTGATATGTTGTCAATGGGTTGATACGTTGGTTCACCCATCTTTTTAGATTTTGATCTTGTTTCAACAGGCATGTCACTTATGCAAATGGAATATTTTTGGAATTTTTTCAAGGATACTATATGATATGCAACTAAATGCAAACTAAGTGAATGAGAATGCAATCTATGGCAAGAATGCAACCTATGTTTTTGGTTGTTTTTCAAGATTTTGACAAACTTTTGGAATGCAAATCTAAAAAGAGACCCTTAGGAAATTGAAATGATGTCTAGACCTCAAAGGACAAATGACAAAGTCTCCCCTATATGCTTGGATACTAAGCTATGTTTGACCAAATGACAATAATGACATAAAAAGAAAAGGTTTGATAAGGTCTAGACTTCTTAACAATGACTTAGGGTTTATCAAAGATTTGGATTACTCAAGTATGACAAAACCTAGTTTTTGAGACTATATGCAAAGGGACAATTAATATGCAAGTGACCCTAATATGATATGATAATGACCTAAGCTTAATGAAGAGACCTAGGGTATGCAATGTATGACAATGGTATGACCTTAATGCAAGAGGACATATGCAAATGGATGACCCTTATTGATATGCAAAGGAGTATGACTTAGGTGAAACCTAACCTTGGTAGTTGACAATGAACTTTGCAAAATGCAACCTAGGATGAACCTAAATGTAAGTGACATGAATGTTGAGACAAGTTTTTGAACAGTGTTTGATAACCATGTTTGAAGGTGTTTTGAAGTTTGTTGGATGAAATGCTCTTATGTTTAACCTTGTTTTGAATCAATTTGCCTTGTTCTTGAAATGAGATGCAATTCAACTTTTGACAAGCAAAGAATACAAGATATTTCAACTTAGACTTAAGAAAATCATGCTCATTCCCACATTTCTTACGGTAGGCAAGGACATTAGGTACTTGAGAGGTAGACTTGTTATGGGATTCAAGGAGAATACATAGATGCTTGACCCCACGGGCTCCCCTCCACGACACTCACTTCTCAGGGCAGCCAAGCATCAGTCCCCATGGAAATCTCCCCATGGCGAACTTAGTATCTCTTCCAAGTATCCGAACTTGTCCTTCTCAAGTAACTAGAAGGGTTTTTGGCTTCTAAAAACAAGGTGTTTAGTAAGGATTTCTGTTAAGCGTTACTCCTTGATGTCACGCAAGCGTGATTGAGACATTAAGCCCATCAAGATACCAAACAAATGTAGTCGTGCAAGCATGATTTAGACCGTGAGGTCCTACTTAGATGTTGATATGAGAAAGAGTTCAAGGGTCATCACTTCCCAAGTAACTGCAATTCCCACATAACCCTTCCTTCAAAGCTTTCGCCCATCAGGTATTTGTTTATAGTGAGTTAAAATGCCAAGGTATTCTAGCTGTACTCACTTTGGGTCGTTCCCTTCTCACGATTATCACTTGCTTGCAAAAGCAAATGGTCGGGAAGGCAGGCCCTCTAAAGGTGACACACAATCAAAAACATGAGCATGGTATTGAAGATCTGGATTTCTAATCACCCTAACAAGGATGAGAGCATACTCTCCTACTCCAATGTCAAACTCAACAATAAAAGCAAACATACATTCATTCCAACCTATTTAGAAATCATACTAGGTGCCTAAATATTAATTGCAAACACAAAGTTTAGTTGTAATCCAAGGCAACCTGCAAAACCCAAGCCAGAAGTTTGATACATTTAGTCTTTGACTATCGAATCTACATAAAACGTGTTAGTAGTTTTCATTTGTTGTCTTTGCCATGTGTATGCCAAGGTGTTGCACAGAGAATCAGTACCAAAAACCAAAAAGTAGAAAACAGAATGCAAAACAAACAATTTTTCAAGTAAAACACTACATTTTTACCTCTGTTTCTAGACATTACACAGGCGCAGAAGTCATGACACAGGTGCAGAAGTCATGACACAAGCACATAATGTCTTTAACACAAGTGCAAAATGCTTAACACAGGTGCAAGTTGTCTTACACAGGCACAGAAGTCCCCAGAAAACCCTGCACTACCCTGTTTTGGGGTTTTTTGACCTGCAAATCAACTCAAAAGCACTCAAAAACACAGTTAAGGGGTTAGATGGTTAGTGTTCACGTCGGGTTCACCAATTAATGTAGCTAGGAAATCGGAAATCATCAAAGCAAGTAATATTAATAATAGCTCAATCATGAAAGCAAATTGCCATGATCTATCCTAACACACTCAATAGAGACATGAAAATGAAACATTCAAAACTAAAGATTATGCAAACCAAATGTAGATCTAAATGCTTCCTTCATGCGGCTCCATTGTTCTTCTTTCTTCTCCAAATAGTTTTGTTGTGGATCTCACCTACTAGTGCATGATCATGATATGAAAGCAAGTAAATAAGATATTGGCGCAAGAGTACTCGAAGTGTGATTTGACAAAGTGATTAGAAATTCGATAATCTGATTAGGGATTAGATTGAAGAAATTCATCCAATTTATAGACAAATTGGAGAGATGGATCAAATTAGCATGATTCAATTCAAATAGAAATTATAAATAAAAAATGTCCATTATGACAATTTATGATAAATTTCTATGTCAAGAATTGATTGATTGTCAATTATGACAAATTATGACAAATTTCTATGTCATTCCCATGAAATTAGGAGAAAAATAGGAGAGAATTGAAATTAGGAATTTAGAAAATAGAAAATTAGAAAAAGAGGAAATAGGAAATTAGGAATGTTGAAATTAGGAATTAAGATAAATTAGGTGAATTAATTAATAATTTGTCATTTATTAATTAATTCACAAAAAGAGGAATAATTAGCCAATTAAATGATCATTTAATTGTGATGAGAAGACTTAGGATAAATAAATAATTTATTAATCCTAGAGAGAGAAATGACAAACAAGGTTAAATGATTAAATCATGAAACCCTAAAAGATGAATTAACAATGCAAGAATGACAATTAGGTCTTGATGAAAGATAATTGATGTTGATTCGATTATGATCATGATTCTGACTGACAAATGACCAATGCTGATAAATGATTTGATTGATAAATGCACCAATTGACGAGGAACAATGACTAATTGATCCAAATTGACATAATTGAGATAGACAATGATCGATGGCAAATTAATTGCAAAATGACAAGATTTAAAAGAGGACAAGGATCGATGACAAAATAGATTGCAAGAGGACAAGGTTGAAAATGACCACGATCGATGACAAATCGATCTCAAGATGACAAGATTGAACATGACAATGATTGATGACAAATCGATCGCAAAAATGATAAGAATTGATGACAAATTGATCGCATGATGACAAGGTTGATAGAGGACAAAACCCTAATTAGGATTGACGATGTCCAAAATGATGACAAATGAGCACGCACATTGATGCGATAGGATAAGATCGATCAAAATCATGACTGGATAGTGTTGTCGACAAGACCAAATTTGAGAGCGAGATGAATGAAGAATGTAGAAGAAGGACTCGATGCTCGCAAATGATAAAAACCAAGTGTGTGACATAGGAGAAATGTTAATGCAACGCAAAAACCTAAAATGAGGCAATGCGCAAATGTTAAAGTATGATCCCGCAAGCGTTGACCATTTTTAGGTGTCTACAATTCCTTTCACTCCTACATACATAAAGCTACACCTACTGTGCATACACCGCTACGTCAAATTCAAAACAGAGCAGATCAATGCAGAAAAGATGCCATGAGATATCAGTGAGAACCATGTTTTTTTATCTAACTTGTTTGTTTCATGTGCATATACAGGTTTTTATTTTAAAAATATCATGTATGTGGGTTAGAATGGGCTCCCAAAGGGGTTGAGATCAGCATACTAGTTATCACTCATAGGGTGACACAAATCAGTTGTCAAACATGAATACAACAATCTCCATAGTCCCATATACCGTCATTCAATGACAATGTAAACTGCCATTCAATGGTGATACATACAACAATGAACATGATTGCATTTAGTAGTCAACAAGTGACTAGAGACATCATGTGACTGATAAAACCAAGAAGCTAAATATAGATTCAATAGTACTGAACTTTTACATTATGCTGAAGAAAGAAAACCACAAACCTTTTATAGAAGAAACTACAACCATGAAATGACAGTTAATAGATAAAGGTATCAAAGAAAGATTGATCTATGATAATCTCAAGCTCATCACAATCACCATGAGGTCTGATAAAGTCATTCACGTTAATGAAAAACATAAATTGGAGAGGTAAAGACAACCATAAGCAAAAATAAAGAGTTATAATAGTCATTTGAGTATCATCAAGGTATAAGCATGAATGGATACAATATGCATAGTAGGAAACCTTGTTAAATGATGAAAAGTACCACAAGTATAAAGATCATATGAGTATGCATTCACAAATGTGTCATAGAATCTTGCATCTCCATATCAAAACAATGAACAACAAAGTGCCAAAGTTTTGAAGCCAGTTTTACTCCCATCAGGGTTCCTACTAATTACATAGTCTTATTTATAAGCATATGAGGCTATTCACCGAACAAGTGCCTATCAACTTTAGAGGATAGTGTACAGGACAGAAAAGGTAAAGTACATTCCAAAATTATAGTTTCTAAAGCATAGTGACAATTTCAACATGCACACAAAGATGATAAGTCAACAAGATAGTCAAGCATGTGGCAAAGGTCACTTATTAAATAAAGATCACTATTCAGGCCATGAATATCATAACGATCAAGAACAAATACATTGCACCAAAAGTAGTGACCCTGGCAATAGAAGACATGATTCATAGTATTATTGTAGCATCAATGACCTTAGACATTGAACTTAAGAAGACAGTTAGAAGGTCTCAAGGATACACAAAATACAGTCCATCTTACTGATATATAAGAGCATCTACAATAGGGTAGCTTTGTAAATAGTGAGGTTATCAAACAATAGAGATCAGGTCTAAGATAAACCTATAGTTACAGCCATTTAAGATAGAGAACACATTACTCATACAAGTAATCACTGAGCATTGAAGCCATAAGAAAGTAATATATCAGTGTGTAAAGGGTCATCACAGTCAGATAAAAGTAGTAAGTACAATCATATAGCAGATAGTCAATGGTACATTAGTCACAAAAATAATATGAGGAAGATAAGACAAGAAAGCTGCAGGCTTATATACCTAACACAGTACATAGTATTGGTGATGATACGTGGTGAACCATGAATAAATAAAGACATAGAAACATTCATCAAAACATTCTCATATTTTCAAGGCTAATCATGGCATTAACAGTCTCTTTAGAGCAGTCCAAACCCTATGCTAGTCCATAGTAAGAGAAAGAATTAGCAATGTGTTAATGAGTAGAAGATGTTTAAAAGAACCAAATAACTATTAAGGAAACATCTATAGCCTCAAGGTAACCTAAACACAAATTCAACTTGATGACAATCACCATGGAGTCACAAACAATCACCATAGAGTAATACATTCTTTATCCAACTATTAGAAAATATAGTCAAAGATGTTGAATCAGAGTTTATAGATCATTGAGAAAGCAACAATAGTACATTTTGGTAAGGGTTATTTACAAGCAAGTTTGTTTACAAAGAATTGAACAGTCCAAAGAGCATGACAAAGGTTTAGAATAGTGTACAAGTAACAGTCAAAATAAGAAGAATAATCACCCAACACCAAGCACAGAGTTGAAGGGCTTTACGACCATAGAATGATAATCCATCAAAAAGCCAAAGTCATGACATCAAAGGCAATCCTAGTTCATTGCCAAGGCCTTCCAAATTAGAATAATACAGTGAATAGAAGATAGTCTGAGAATAGTGATCAAGCATGAAAATACAGTACAAGAAAAGCTAGTATTCATATAAGAACAAAGCATCAAAGAATCTCAGAGTAGCATAGAAGAATAAGGATCAAATGAATGGTCAGGGTTTTCACCATAACATTTATAATATTCACTCTCAAGAAGGATAAAAAGAAATTCCAATATAGCTATAAGATAGTCAATACAAAATACCCTCACGTCAATACATTTGCAGTCCTAGAAAGAGGTCTCAGAAGCACAAGAGGACAATCTTCAGGTATGATTAGTGCCGACAACAGTCTAGTTGACGGTCATAGATAAACAAAGCTATAGCAGCAAAGTAGACAACCCTATCAATTGCATGTCATAAACTGATAGGGTTTAGTAATAAAGAATAATCTCAATGCCATGATACCCTAGAAGCTTGGAGGTTGTAAGAATTGTCCATTAAAGTAATCACAACAACTTTAGGGCACAAAATGACATCTCTCAAGAAAAGAATGATGAAGCAAAGTCTCAACCACATTAATGAAGGGTTTTGATTGTCTAAAGCAAGCAATCATAGGGAAGATTTATATTTTGTTGCGGTCCAATATAAAAGAAAATTAGAGAGCCATAAATCAAAAATATAAAAGTCAAACTCTCATTCCAATATCAATCATCATACATAGTGAATAATAGTCACCAAATACTCAGCAAAAAAAGACAAAACATAGTGGTGGTACGACCAAGATCCACCTTCATGAGGAAAATCTCAAGAACAATGTTCATAGAAGGTTGTAAAAGTGCATTAAAAAGAAGAGAGTTTTTGACAAAGTAAAAATGAATACATACCCGTGCATGTTATGCAAGAAGTCCCTGATCCAAGCTTCAAACTCTGCTAAAAACCCTCAGTTCATGCTCTAGTTCATAGAAAATTCAATGTGCAGATGGCCACTATAGTGAGAGTCATCTCGAACATGCAAAATGAAAATAGGATGATTTCTAGGGTTCAACATGTTTTATTTGCATGCCCTAGAACTGCAATGGGCTTTGTTTTCTATTTTCTTTATTTTTAAAACAAAGCAATGTGCATGTAAATTGGCCCCATGGTCTAAGAATTCATGTGTTGGAAATTTGGAGGAATTGATTATGTATTGCATTGATGTTTGTCATTGATGGAAACGCCGACTACACTAGCTGCTTTGGTTGTTTACCAGTATCTGGTTGGTCCCAGTAGGTTGTTTGGTTTCTAGTTGGATTAGATCATGTTGATTTGGTATGCTCAGGTATGACTTGGTCTAAGGATTTGGTTTGGATTGGTCATTCATGTGTTCCTTATGTGTATCACAATCAATTGGTATTGATTTGGTGATCGGATGCTATCCTGTATGCTGGAAAGCTTGGTTTGTTGTTCCAATGAGGGTTTCAATGACAGAGCTTTGTTGAAGATCCTTGATGATATGCATAAGTGGTGTTGATGCAGCTTCTAGTGGATCTTCAGGATGCTAATGGTGATCATGTTCAAGACTTGGTTGATTGGGATCATTGCTTTAGCGTGTATGGACCTAAATTGTATCTAGGTTATGGACCGGTTTCTGTAACATGTTGGAGGATGTTTCTGATGCATTACCAATGGGATTTAAGGATAGGTTTACATTATTTTTGGCCTAAGACAAATTGGTTGATAATTTGATTATGGGTTTAAGTTATGAATTTATTGTATTATCTTTTAGGTGGCTGACCTAATTGTTTAGGTCCCAGGTTGATATATATATGATGTAAGATCTCATTGTAGATCAGGGGTATTGTATGCAAGTGAATAATGTTGGAAAAATTCATGTAGAGGATTTGGTCGATCATAGGTGATCGAGTTGGGTTTTATGGAAGAGGTTTTAGGCCTCCGATATTGAGCTTAATCGAAACTATACTCAGGCATGGGAGATGCTATACTTGCAGTTCAATCTTCATTTCGGATTGTTGTCCAATGTTTTATGTAGTAAGTGAGACTCCTTTTGTGATGAGCAGTGTGCTCTAGGCTGTTAGCCTTCCTGCATGTGCAAGCCCCTTATTGTAATATTTATTCATCTGATCAGTGGATGTATATTGTGGGTCTCCAATCCCATCGTGGTTTTTTGTCTTTGAGGTTTTCCATGTATAAATCTATGGTGCTATGGTGTTCATCTTTGTGATTACATTGTTGCTTATTGTTATATGCTTTTATGTTTACTGGTTCATAAGTTTTTTGTATTAATAAATTTAATTTTCTCCATTCCCTCACAATGTTCTTGGTTTCCAACAATTGGTATCAGAGCCAAGTGCCTCAGAGGAAGTTTAACAACTTGAGGAAGATATTGTTTCCAAAATATATGGAGACCTGTTTAAGGAAGGAACTTCAAGTAGCTCGTGAAGATTATGATGCTAAAAGGTTGAGGAACATGAAGATGCAAGATGAGTTGAGATCTACGAAGGAATTCATTTTTACCTTGCAGGAGAGGTTGTCAACTTCACAAGCTAGGAGGAAGGAACTTTTATAAAATTGGGATGATGAAGAGAAGGATGCCCTTAAGGAAAAATGTTAGAAGCTGAGTTAGGAGAATATGGTCACGAGGAATGAAATGCAAGCCCTAACTATGAGGATGCCAAAGGATATTGAAGACCAAAAGAAAAAGGAAGAAAATCTTTCTATATCTTTGAAAGATAGATCTAAGGAATGTATTAGGTTGGTTCATGAGAATGATATGTTGAGAACTAAATTGATGCAATCACAAAACAATGAGCAGGAATTGGAAAGAATGGTAACAATCCTAAGAGATGACTTGACTATTGTAAATGAATACAAAGATAAGTTCAAGGTTAGTTCTGCTAACCTTGATGAATTACTGAAGGATCGAAGGGACACTGGAGACACTAGAGGTCTTGGATTTGAGCATGGAGAGAGCTTCGGTACTGCAAATGAAGATCAAAAGGTCAACTGGAATCAGAGGACACTGATAAGGCAATCCAATGCATATAAATTTAATAGCAGATGCTTTGTTTGCAATATATTTGGTCATATGGCTAGGCATTGTAGAAATAGAGCAAATCAGAATAATAATATAGTTCCCGGTGAATGTTCAAATTGTAAGAAGTATGGTCATAGGAAAAAAGATTGTAGAATGAATGTAAAATGTCATGCATGTGGAAAGTTTGGACATATGGCTAATCAATGCAGGTCAAGGAATGGTCAAGGTCATAGTAAGGCATTTCAGAAGAACAATGTCACATGTTATGTATGCAACATAGTGGGACATATTGCTAAATTTTGCAGAAGCAAGGATCCACCGATAGGAAGTGATAAATCTAATAAGAAGGGAAAGAAGAAGGTAGATGACACTCAGAAGTAGCATTAGAATAAATGGGTTATGAAGTCTGAGGCAATATAATCGACAAGAAACTTATCCGGCAACTAAGGCATTTTCCTTAGGGGGAGGCAAATTGATGACAAATCTTGCATTGCCTCTGGTAGTGGTCTAAAAGCCTATTTCAAATCTTTGGAAGTCAGTTTGAAGGTTAACTGAAAAATATTTATTGGATCTTGGATCTAGTTTGGTTTACTAGTAAGTCACTTTATGAGTTATGGTTTGGTCATACATCTACAGTTAAGTATTTCAGAATCTTTGGTAGTAAATGTGATATTAGAAGAGATGATTTTATTGGCAATTTTGATCCTAAATTTGATGGAGGAATATATCTTCGTTATTTTAATGAAAGCAATGCATATAGATGTTATAACAAGAGATTCCAAAGAATTGTGGAGAGTGCTAATGTCAAGGTGGATGAGTGGAACAAAGGTCAAATCAAAATTTATGAGCAAGAACCGGCAATAGAAGTGGTCATAACTGAACCGGTAACACCTTTACTAGAATAGAATGTTGAATCAGTTACTCTGACAGTATCAGAAAATTCAACAGTAACTGAAGATCAGGAAAGAGGAATAGAGAGTCAAAAGATTTATAGGTATGAAAGGCTGAATCGTTTAGAAGATCAGATAATTGGACAAGAAGGAGATTGGCAGCTGATGAGGTATGCTTAATTTCTTTAATTATACCGGCATCAGTTATTGAAGCTTGTGAGGATGAATGTTGGATGAAATCTATGGAAGAGGAATTAGATCAATTAGCTATGGACAACACATGGTCTTGGATGTTATTAGAACTTGGGTTGATTGGTTTGCAATGGATAATCTCAGAAGGAAGGAATTGATTATGTTGAATCCTTGCTCCAGTAGCTAGGATTTTCAGATGTTTTCAAGGATTATCTGGTATGGTTTTTTATGATGACTTTACATTTTGAGCATGTTTAGATGCGGATTGGATTAGAGATACAGGTAATTGGATAGGCTCATCCGGTAAAGCTTTCTTTCTTGGAAAGAATCTTGTTTCATGATTAGCAAGGAGCAATCATGTACTTCCCTATCTACTGCTGAAGATGAGTATGTTGCTACTGCTAATAATTGTACACAGGTTCTATGGGTGAAGCATATGATAAAGGATATAAGGTTGGGTTGTATTATACTGGTAGTTATTAACTATAATAATTCTATTGCTATTGTCATCCAATATTTCTATTAAGTATAACTTTCTGAAGGAGAAGGTGGAAGCAAATGAGGTTCGATTGGTTTGAGGAATCATTTGAGCATTTGAGTAACAGGTTGAGGTGTTCTGCTCCTCCAGTAGAGACCCAGTGATGCTGTTTGGTATTGGTCTGGTATGCATTATTAGAGATATTGTTCATTCCGGATTGATGTGGGTGTTGGATCTCAAATCAACAGATTGGATAGGTTCTAAGGAAATGCCAACTCTCATGATCAAACCCTCCAATCGACTTGGCCAACTTATAGAGTGAACATATGTGGTTACTAACTCCCTCACTTTAGGCTCTGCAAGACCTAGGCGGGTATACCTATTCACTAGTGGCTTTTGATGACTAATGCTTTTTATAGCAGATTGTTTATCTTAATCTAACTTCCTCCTATCTCAGAATGGCATAGGTTCCTAGGATGGGTGGTTTTTAGACGAGTTCAATATTGTTGTTGTGGAAGCTATTCGATCTTTGTACTTGAAATTTATAAGTATGTATACTATTGCTAATTGGTTTTATGTGTCCTACTCAACTAGTCCTATTGCTTTAATGTAAAAGTAATTAATATGGTAAAGGTTGTGATTTGTGAATGACTAGTGTCTTTCCTGTTATTTGGGCTACAGAGTCTTATATTTCTCTAGGACTTAATGTATGATTTATGAGGCAGGTTTGAAACCTAACCCCTTTGGTAATCTGTCAGTTAGTGTCTCTTATGAGATTTGCTAAATGTTTATATCATAAACCGCTTGAATGAATTTAACCTTAACCTTAAAGGACCATCCAAGGAAGAACTACAAGGAACAATTACAATTCGCAAGTAGATCCTATTAATCCAAGTTTATAACATAGAAACATAAAATTCACTATAAGAATATGAATAACCTTATCTCATTTAGATAATATCACAAACAACTGCCTACAGAAAATGAAATAACTCACATCACATATGCGAAGGAAAACAACTGATTGTATTAAAAGGTTTAAAATAGTACAATATTATCCAGAGTCTCTCCTATATTTTTCTCTCACTCTCCCCCTCATATCTACATTTTTTAATCACTTACATATGTGGTTGAATTGGCACCATACCCCTTTTGGGGTGAAAAGTCACCATTTTACATTAAAATTAACAAAACCCTTTGAAATTAATATGCAAACTAGTTAGTCAATAACCTTGCTTTAAGCTATCTTTCGGGTTTGTGTTTGGTTGGTAGCTTTAAACTATAGATACGAATCTGAAAATTTTTGTGGCGGTAGGAAACATCTACTTCTAAAATGGGTCTTCATCAGATTTAAAATTTTTCATACATTATCATCCCAAGTCGACATCTTCTTTAATCTAGGTCGAAATAACAGGCTTTTCAGCCTTCTTATGGTCTTATGTATGGTCTACAGCCAAAACCACATTTTATATATTTAATATTTTTATTGGAGCTTGGAAACTTGATTTTATGAAATGGGTATTTTTTATATTTTAATTTTTCTTTCATTTTAATTCTCTGTTCATATCATCTTTTCTAGAGATAAAAAATACTAGTCTTTCATGGGGTCTATTGGAATTAATGTATTCATATCCTCCTTTACTCTACTTGTTCAAATCATTAATCATCCATTATGTGTCATTTCCATGAAGTGACCACCATTTTTAAGATTAGGGTGCTTGAAATTATTTGGAAATTTGAAGCCCCAACAGTGGGGATGCTACTGCTCAGGGGGAGTAGTTAGCCTTGTGATTCAGTGGTCTATGATTTTGCTTTGATATTTATGTCATATTTCTGGCATTGATGTCAAAGGGGGAGAGATATTCATGTGAAAAAAATAAGTAGTTATATACATTAGGGGGATAGATACTTCTGTGTAGAACAAAGCCTAACAAAGATATTAGTCTAAGGGGGAAATTATTGGAACAAACAGAATTTCAGATTGGTTTATCCCATTGGGGGAGTTTGGTTTAGGTCTATGGATGGTTAATTCATACATAGATATTTTGTTCAGAACTTCATTGTCATATAATTTTGTGGGAGATTGTTGGCAGTCTTCCATTGGGGGGAGACTTGTTTGGCATTTCTTGGCACTTGGATGTTTTTCACATCTAGTGTTGCCATCAATGCCAAAGGGGGATATTGTTGGCAATTTGGAGGAATTGATTATGTGTTGCATTGATGTTTTTCATTGATGGCAACACTGAATACACTAGCTGCTTTGGTTGTTTACCGTTATCTGGTTGGTCCCGGTAGGTTGTTTGGTTTCTGGTTGGATTAGATCATGTTGATCCGGTATAGTCCGATATGCCTTTGTCTGAGGAATTGGTTTGAATTGGTTTGTGTATCATAGATAGTTGGTATTGATCTAGTGATCGGATGCTATCCTATATGCTAGCAAGCTTGGCTTGTTGTTCCGGTGAGGGTTTCACTAGCAGAGCTTTGTTGAAGATCCTTGATGATATGCATAATTGGTGTTGATGCAGCTTCTAATGGAAATTCAGGATGCCGATGGTGATCGTGTTCAAGACTTGGTTGATTGAGATCATTTCTTTAGCGTGTATGGACCTAAATTTGGTCCCGGTTTATCTAGGTTATGGATCAGTTTCTGTAACATGTTGGAGGATGTTCCCGATGCGTTACCGACAGGATTTAAGGATTGGCTTACATTCTTTTCAGCCTAAGCTGACTTGGTTGATCATTTGATTATGGGTTTAAGTTATGAATTTATTGTATTATCTTTTACGTGGCCGACCTAATTGTTTAGGTCCTCAGGTTGGTATATATATGATGTAAGATCTCATTGTAGAACAGGGGTATTGTATACAAGCGAAGAATATTGTAATCATTCATGCAGAGGATTTGGTTAATTATAGGTGGTCGAGTTGGGTTTTGTGGAAGAGGTTTTAGGCCTCCGGTATTGAGCTTAACTAGAACTGTACTCAGGCATGGGAGATGCTATACTTGCAGTTCAATCTTCATTCCAGATTGTTGTCCGATGTTTTATGTAGTAAGTGAGACTCCTTTTGTGATGAGAAGTGTGCTCTAGGATGTTGGATTTCCTGCATGTGCATGCCCCTTATTGTAATATTTATTCATTTGATCAGTGGATAGATATTGTGGGTCTCCAATCCCACATGGTTTTTCCTCTTTGAGTTTTTCCACTTATAAATCTATGGTGTTATGCTGTTCATCTTTGTGATTACATTGTTGCTTATTGTTATATGCTTTTATGTTTACCAGTTGATAACTTGTTGTATTAATAAGGTTAAATTTCTCTATTCCAATAGAACACTGATTCACCCCCTCCCCTCTCAGTGTTCTTGGTTTCCAACATCATGATCATAGAGACCTAGGTAGATTTTATTTTTACCCATGCAAAGGGTTAAGAGGTTTGAGTCCTCTTTGTAATTGATCATTATTTATATTAATATATACTTATTAAGATTTAGTTCATTAAAAAAATCTTAATAAGTGTACATTAATATATAATAATGATTTATATTCTTTTTGAAAAGTAAATATAATTTATAACTTAATATATAAATTTATAAGGACTTAGATCATTAAAAGTCTAAATAAATATATATTAAGTTATAAAATAAAAGATTTAAGAAAAGAAATTAAAATAATCTATTTTAATATTTTTCTTTTTGTATTAGAAATCAAAAGTCCAAAAATGGAGAGTTTATACAAAAAAAGGAGGCGGGAGGCAGAGCCTCAACCACCAAACTGTGAAATCAGACTAAACAAACATCATATACAGTTATCAGCTATATAGTATAGGTATTTCTAATTTTATCAAAGGGTACTACTGCAGGATCTCGTCCTGATCTTCTAGCCAGGTGGTCCAGCCTAGTGGTCCTTCCATCCATGCCACCTTTTTCCCTTCTAGGATCTGGGAACACATTTCTACCATGTTGAAGGGTGGAGGCCTGTTGTCCTGTAGCTCCTTAATGATTTTCTTTACAACCTTATCAAAGGAGACTTGGTTCTCAGCGATTCTAGCCCATTCATAGCCGTCTTGCATCTCGTAAACAAACATAGTTGCTCTACTGTCTTTGAGGAATCAAAACAACTTGTTCCTCTCTAAGTTCATCAGAAAGCAAACCTGCACAACAATTTTGTAATGTGTGAGTTTTTAAAAAAAACCAGTAAGTACCCTTTCATTGCCTTGAAACTTCTCCTCATTCCTTAGTTTCCAAATAAAACAAAGTATGAAGGTAGATAGAATTTTCCAGACTAGGTTAGCATCCTTCTTGAGCCCATGAATAAAACCAGTGATTATATCAAGAGTACATACATGTTCTGTGATAGAGATTCCAAACAACAACCATATTTCTCTAGCAAAAGAGCAGTCAAGGAAAATGTGGTGTGCAGTCTCAAGCTTCTTGCAAACAGAGCACAGGTCGTATGCAGCAGTTTTATTCCTAATAGGTAATCTGTTTAATATAAGTTTCCATCTAAAGCATTTGATCTTAGGGGGGATGGGGGATCTCCATAATTTCTCAAAAATTTTCTACCATGCGTGGAGATTATGATCAGCATACCACAAAGCATTAATATGATCGATCACCAAGGTGTCATTGTTAAGCAGGGTATAAATAGACTTGGCCTTGATCTTGGGGAGGGTGGAGCCATCTTTCCAAAGGAAGGTAAGGTACCTGTGAGCATCTACATGTGTGTTTCTAGGAAGATGGAGAGGGGTACATGCCTGCTTAATCATGTTGTAGGTCCTCTTATGCGAGGTAGGGAGATCATATTTATTGCTAAGAGTTTCCCAGCTGATAAGACTGTCATGTTCTAATATATTCATAAGGTACTTGACACCTTTATTGTGCCAGTACTTAGTAGAGCATCCTTGGGTTAAGGAAAGGGGTTTAGAGTTGTGATATAGGTTCCACCATATTGTCCTTTCACCATGGAGGGTAGCATCATAGTCAATGTTAGAGTTGACAATAAGCCTACGCACATGCTCCCAGGCTTTCCAAATAGATTTAAACACCCAGGTACCTTGGACAGACACAGAGAAATTGCCCGCAATCAGATCACTGAGTGGGAGGGTTTTCTAAGTTTTGGCAGTCTTGGGGACACCAGTTTGTATATTGTTCCTGATGAGAATCTTCCAAGGTTCATGACCTTCAAGTGAGTGGAATATCCATTTGGTTGCAAGGGCTATTCCTTGCAGTCTAAGATCCTTAAGGCCCAACTCACCAAGTTTTTTGTCCAGGTGGCACCAGGCCCATTTGAATGCATGAGCTTTCCTCTTGCCCTTGCCATCTGAACAAAGGAAATGTCTGATAGCCTTTTGGATTTCAAAAATTTGATAGTTGCTGAACATCTAGATAGAGGAATAGTAAATACTAGAGGAGAGGATTTTCTGGCAGACTTGAATCCTGCCGGCTAGGGATAGGACCCTATTGTCCCATTTATTTAGCTTCCTATCTATTTTTCCTTTCACCCAGCTCCACATGTCTCTCAGAGATGGGGAAACAGAGAAGGGGATACCTAAGTACCTAACTATTTTGTTAGGTCCTCCCCAAGCATAACCAAACTGTTGAAGCTAGTCCAGAGGCTCATCTTTCCACCCAAGTAGAATGGATTTGGAGCTGGAAATCCGGGCACCTGACGCTCTACCAAAGGTGTCAAGTTTTTGATTGAGGGAAATGATATTATGCCTAGAGAGCTCTAGGAATAGCAAGGTTTCATCGACAAACTGAATGTTGATTAATTCAGAGTTGTCCGACATCTTGATGCCATGCACTTTAGGGGATAGGGTGTCATCTCTTAGGAGATAGTATAGGGCATTTGATGCTATGACAAACAGAGTAGGGGCAAGGGGGAAACCCTGCCTAATTGATCTGGAGAGGGGAATAGGCTGGGAGAGAGACCCATTAATTTTGATAAGGGCGGATGCATCCTTGAGGAGGATCTGGACATAATCACAGAATTCACTAAGGAAGTTGAAGGCTTGGAGCATCATGAGGATGAAGCCCCATTCCACCCTATCATAGGATTTTTCAAAGTTGACAAGGAACATGGCTGAGTCCTGGTTCGAGGTTTTGGCCCATTCCATGGATTCCTAGCTGGTCACAAGATTCTCCAATATGTACCTACCTTTAATGAACCCCATCTGGGTAGGGCAGATGAATTTTGGGAGGATCTTCTCAAGGTAGGAGGCTAAGGCTTTGGCTAAGATTTTGTAGGAGACGTTGAGGAGGGTAATTGGCCTCTAGTTTTTTATGAGGGCTTTTTCCCCATCTTTTGGGATAAGTTTAACAATACCCATATTGATGGACTCCCCCAGGGTGCCAGTATCAAGTTCTTCATTATAGATACCATAGAGATCATTAGTGATCCAATCAATATTGACTTTGTAGAATTCAATAGGAAGGTCGTCGGGGCTTGGGGCCTTATCATCCTTGAGTGCCTTAATGGCATTAGCAATTTCTTGCTTGGAGATCCTAGCTTTAAGGAGGAGGGCTTCATTCTCAGAGATTCATTTTGGAATAATGGAACTACATTTACTTTGAGCATCTTTCGAGGCTTCATTATCCTCTGAGGTAAACAGGATTTTGTAAAACATTTCAAAGGCATATTTGATATCATTGATATTCAGGAGCTCCTTATCCTCTATGGTTATTCTGTCAATTTTCTCTTTGGTCTGTTTTTGCTTTAGAAGATTAAAGAAAAGTTTGGAGCCTTTATCTCCATACTTAAGCCAGTGATTATGAGCTCTGATGAAAGCCCCTTTGATTTTGATTTATTGATGTTTTCTGAGGATGTCCCTAGCTTCAGAGACCCGCTTGGCCAAGGTAGGGGAGGAGGGATGTACTTGTATTTCTTGTGCCAGAGAGTGGAGCTGATGTGTAAGGGATTTCTCCCAGGATCTAAAGTCCTTGGCTTTCTTTTGGCCAATGGTTTGAAATATCTTCTGCCTGGAGGAAATGTTTCTCTTCCATCTAAGAATATGGGATTGAGGAAGTTGAGGCTACAAGTTGAAGAGACTAACTATTTTGATGGCATTAAGGACTTCCTTGTCTTGTAGCAAGGAGGTGTTGAGGAAAAATTTCTTACTGCAAGGGTAGTTATTAGTGATGGAGTTTCTAGTGTTAATGATGGCAAGGATAGGAAAATGGTCAGAAAGGGTTACTGGACGGACAACCATTGCATTCCCAAGTTTATTAGGGGAGAAAGAAAAGAAATTATTGTTAACATAAAACCTATCTAGTCTGGAATAGATCCGGTTAGTGCCTTGCTGAAAGTTGCATCAGGTATACCATAGGTTATGGGCATCAGATTTGGTGCCTTCCAGGGGGTCAAACAACTAGAGTTGATGCTTAAACCTGTCCCAGTGAGGTTTTTATAGAGTTTTCCATTCAAAAGGAATGCCCCTAGCCTTGTCATCCTAGTGTTTAGTCATGTTAAAGTCTTCGACCATGACCCAAGGGATATTTGGGAGGGATGTCAGCCAAATCCAGAGGGACAATCTTTCTTTATAGTCATTGGGTGCATATATGGAACATATGCCAAGGCAAGATCCTCTAATATCTAATGTAACCTAGGCTACTCAATTACATGGGGAATTTCCCTTATTCCTGAGGTAGTTTTCCCATTTAGGGGCTAGAAGAAGGCCAACTCCTCCCTTACCTCTTGGTCGCTCGATGTAAATTTTAATTGCATCTCTCCAAATGAAGTCAAGAGCAGTGTCAAGAGAGAAACCAACGAATTTAAGTTCTTGTAGCATCAGGAAATCTAAGTTTTTATGGGAGTCTAGAAACCTTTTGATAACAAATTTCCTGTCAGGTGACTCAAGGCCTCTAATGTTCCATGATATGTACTTCATTAGAAAGGGGGGCTAAATAGGGCTGGTAGGGAGATCATGTTGATCTCCAAGTTTTTTCTTGTTCTTAGATCCCATAGGTCTACCTTTCTTCTTATTAATGGAGGATCCTTTCATAAGGTCCTCATCATCTTCACTAATCTCGGATGTCTCAATTCTAACATCTACATTTCCTCCTATGTTGGACCTAGACAACTGGGAGCCTAGAAAACCAAGGAGCATCATGCTAGAGCTGATGTCATCTAGACCCTTGTTGGCATAGATAACTTATATCACATGATTATCCTCTATTTCATCAAGCTGGGAGCCTGTCGAGGGGTTGGTGGTGCTAACATCAGAGGTAAGGCCTGCAAATGAAGATGGTGCCATTTGTTTGGGTGTTCCAGATCTGAGTACCATTTTTTTAGTATTATCATTGATGCTAGCATCATCAACACCATGATTAGGGTTTTCCAAATTTTTAACCATTTTTTTAACTAGAGAATTAGTCAGGTTTTGCGAAGTGGATGGTAGGTCCTTAATTTCAGGAGGGGGATTGCCAGTAATGGTCAATTGATCTGTACTTGGGACATTAGATCAGTTTAGGGCATTTTGGTGGGTTAATTTTTGTTTTCGCTTTCTTGAGGTAACTACTTGAAAACAATCAGAAGGTGATTCTTCGGGAGCTTTTGAGGGGTCGGAAATAGGGATGAGGGGTTCAGGGACCAAAGGTGTAAGATCAACATGCATCGGGTTTAATTCATTGGGCTTGGGACTGGGTGCAGAGGTTCTTTCGTTAGCAGAGTGCAGGGGAGTCAAATTTAGGTCATTATTGGCTTTAGGGTTTTTCGAGGTATTGGATGAATCATTCTTTTGTTTCCTGCGATTGATGATTGGACAGTTTTTACGAATATGCCCTTCCTTTTTGCAAATAAAACAGGCGTTCAAACCTCCAAGCATCTCATTAGGGTAGAGGAAGGTATCTCCATTAATATTTAGGTTTAAGCATGGGGGGATGTCAATTCTAGGCTTAATAGATATGAGCATTCTTTCATCTAGGTTGGCCACCAGACGGGTAGTCTCATCAACCCTAATTGTTTTGCCAAATGGTTCCATTAGTTGGGGAAGAAATCACCACAGAAAGGGAGGGACATCTTTAAGGATGACCCATATGGGAGAAGAAGTGTGAGAACTTCTTCATTGACCACCTCTGGAGACCAAGCTAGGGCTCGAAAGGATGTATTTCCGACCATCGAGTATTGGCGTTTGAGGGCTTCCAGTTGGGATTCATGCGAGTTAAAAAAAATAAGGTAGAGACCTCTCTGAATTTGCCTACAGAATGATATTTTAAGCCCTAGTTTCAGGTTCCAAAGATTGTTAAATCAGTCATCTAAGAATTTCCTAGGCGGACATTTTTGGATGTCCACACAAGCAAAGAAAATAGTAGTGTCACATAACCTAAGTTTTTCTGAAGCAATTTCATTCAACATCTCAGTATTTGGTGAAATGCAGAAGGAGTCCGAGGTAATGCGAGGGAACTTACCTTCCTTACTGGATCCTTTGCCGTCAGGAGCCTTAAGGAATTACGTCGATGGGTGGACTCCATTCGCAGGCGAGGAAACGGTCTCTGCAAAAGTTTTTTTAGGGTTGTGGTTGTGTGAGTAGCAAATTTTGGGCCATTAATGGCTCCTCCATCTGACTCTGGCTCCATCAAGAACCAGGGTTGGGTTGCATGGGGCACATAAAGAGGCGGTGCAGTTAGGTTTAAATAATAGTATAGAGCATTTAAAACCAAATGGATTCGAAAAGATGCAAGTGGACGAGGTAGGGATTGCAAACCAGGTGGAGGAGGTTAACTCCTCCACGTTGACTCCTCGATTTTGCTTCTGCCGTCGACCGCCTTAAGTTTGAAAATTTTCAGAGCTCACCTTCTTCATCTTCCTCTCATTATTAATTCGATATCTATTCCACGGATTTTTTTCCTTCTATTTTAATATTTAAAATAAAACGAATTGTATTATTTTATATATTAAAATAAAGTTAAATTAAAATAATAAAAGGACATGAAGGGGTTTGTTTTTTGGCTTATCATGTAGAGACCTTCAGTGAAGGGGGATATTTTTGGCTTCAGCTATTATTGGCTTCAAAAACATGAATTTTTTCACAGAAGGCATGTAGTTTTAATAGAAATATTATTAGCTTTCCTAAAGCTATATTTGGCAATTCAGTTGATCATGCAACTTTCACATGTGGAAGGCATGTAGTTTTGGACGGTGAGTCTTGCTTCTTCAGTGAACCTATTTTTGGTAGCAGATTGATAGTTCTATTTTTAGTATAGGATATTTTTCATGCAACATCAGTTGGGATCCTATTTTGGGCATTGGAGGCTATTTTTGGCAGGGTTTCACATGAGTTTTTTAGTCTATTTTGGGCAATTTTGCCCAAGGCTTTTTCTCATTCAGATTTTCATTTTTAGGGTTTTGGAGGAGATTTTCTTCATGATTTCTATATATTCTACTATTCTCCTTCCTTTTTCCCCCTGGTTCTTTGTTTTTTGCATACACATTTTTGCAAAAAAACATTGTATCTCAGCACTTTAGTTTATTTTCTGTTTTATATAGCAGGATTCCTTTGATATTACAGAGTTTCATGAGTTTGCCTTGGTAATTGTGCATGTTCATTTTGCAAATTTGACAGAGATTTACTATGTTTTGATCCAAAAACCTTTGAATTTCTATTTCTTTCATGTGAATGTATCCTTGCTTTTCATATAATCACAGGTTTTAGCTTGTGTAAAAGAAAAAATTGTCAATTTGGTTGTGAAACTGGTTTCCCTTCTAAGTTTATGATTTCCTTAGCCTTCTTGGGGAAATGTTTATGTGGTTGAAGAGTACAATTACTTTGTGTGGGCAAAGTTCTGTCATATTTTTGTGAGTTTTTAGGCTATTACCATTATAATTTCGGGGTATCACCTCCTAGTTTAGTTGCAGATTTTAGTATTTTTAGATTATTTCTAACTCTTTTCCCTAGTAGAGTTGCCATTAGTATTTTAGTTTTTAGGAGGGATTCAAGGGAAGTCAACCCATATCCCAGAGATTCACCTTCACTTTGAGCAACCCACAGGATCAAAGGTGTTTCCATGTTTCACATGATTGCTTGGTTTCACACTTAGCATCATGGGTGCAATCCTTTGTGACAACAATTGTATCTTGAGCAATGAGTCGAATGCATGTGAATTCCCCATTGCAATTATTTTCACATACTACTGTAGAGTATCATCTTATTGTGGGTAGGTTCCCACCGTGTTTTTTTTCCCTTAACCAAGTTCTCCATGTCAAAATCTTAGTGTTGTGTGTTGTGCTATCAATTTGCTTATCTTTGTTGTTGTTGTAGTTAATCAGATTTATTTTTGAGGTTAAGTTTGTTAATTCGGTGAAAACTAATTTACCCCCCCCTCTCAGTTTTCTTTCATTAGTGTTGCCAACAATTAAGTATTAGAGCTAGATCCTTTGAAAGAAGCTTGATCACTTGAGGTGATCCAAGATGGCAACTGGAGGCATTATTTTTAAGAAGGAAAGTCCAAGATTCGATGGAAGTAATTATGCTATATGGAAGAACTGGATGGAGGTGCATTTGAGATGTCTTGGAGAGGATTACTGGAAGATTACAAAGGATGCCTATTATGTTCCTCAGAATGGACCGGTTATTGTTGTTGATATCAAGGATGCTGGAAATAACATTAGAGCTAAGGAAGAATTGTTGAGTGCCCTGACTGATTCAGAGATTCATAATGTAATGGGACTTCAGATTGCATATGAGATCTGAGAGAATATTGAGACCTTGTATGAAGGAGATAAACAAGTCAAAGTTGCTAAGTTGCAGTGTTTGAAAGGGAAGTATGAAATGTTGAAGATGGGAGAGGATGAGAACATAAACTCCTTCATGACTAAGGTGAATGACCTTGTCCTAGGTATCAAATGTGCCGGTGGAACCCTTGAAGAAGATGAAATTGTTGTTAAGGTGTCGAGATTATTGCCTCCTGCTTACAATCATAAGGTAGTTGCTATTGATGAGATCTGTAGTGTGACTACTGTGACAAGAGATATGTTGGTTGGAAAGATTGCTACATTTGAACTGAGTGAGTTTGGTGAATCACATGGAAATTCTGCAACAACATTTAGAGAATCTGTATCCAGAAAGCAGAAGTATGATCTTGAAGAATGTAGAATATCCAGATATGAAAGAGAGAGAAGAGAGATAGAAGAGCAAGAAAGAGAATTGGATGATCTTGAAGCATTGATTGCCCAGAGATTGCCTAAAGGAGTTGGTAAGTATGATGGAAAATTGCCCATGAAATATTTCTCTTGCAATAAGATAGGACATTTTGCTTCTAGGTACCCGGAGAGAATTTCTAAGTATGATAATCATGATAAGTATGATAGATATGAGAAGCATGAGAAGTATGATAAGCCTTACAAGTCTAACCAGAAGTATAAACATAAAAAAAAACTATTATTATGTTTCTGATGAAGGTGTTATAGATGAAGAATTAGAAGGAGATGAAATAGTGTTTATTTCTATTAAAGAAGATGGACTAGTTTGTATTGATTCTACAAGATGCACTATTGAGGAGAAAGCTTTAGCTGCTAAAGTTGAAGAGAAAGATGAATGGGTGATTGACAACAGTTGTTCACATCATATGACCAGTGATAAAAGAAAATTTGTGAATATTGAGAAGTATGATGGTGGAATAATAATATTTGGAGATGACAAAGCATATGTGATCTATGGTAGAGGTTCTATTTCCTTTGATGGTAAGCATAACATTGATTATGTCTTGTATGTTGAAGGTTTGAAGCATAAAATTTTAAGTGTTGGACAAATGGCTGACAAAGGTTATGATTTTAAATTCAAGAATGGAAAATGCAAGATCCTAAATGCCTACAGTATAGAGATTGCATTAGGAACTAGGATTGAAGGTAATATCTTTCATTTGAATACCAGTGAGAAAAGTTTCTTGATTGCTCTGAAGATTGATGAAAGTTGGTTGTGGCATAGGAGAATGTGTCATGTTAATTTTGACTAAATGATTAAGATCAATTCTCTTCAAGATATTAGAGATTTGCCTAAAATTGTTAAGCCTGCTCATCCGGTATGTAAGGAATATACATCTGATGGATTGCTAGATCTTGTGCATATAGGCCTATGTGGACCTACAACAACAAGAAGTATGCAGGGTGATAGTTGTTGGTGCCCAAAACCACATATTGGAAAACCCAAAGACTTTCCAAATCCTCAAGCAGTCCAATCAGTCTTGGCCAACGAACAGGGATAGTCAAAGACTAAATCCCTCTGCACTTTAGGCTCCACTAAACCTAGGCGGGTGTACCTCATAATCTCAAGAACAAAATAGATTATTTAAAGTGGATTTAAGCCTTTTAGCAAATTACAAACTGGCAAATTGTTGTCTGTAATTATGCTTTATTATGTGCTTTAAATAAATACCCTCGAAAAGAAATGATTGTGAATGTATATTGAAAACGAGATTGGTTTCAGGACCTAAAAGACATATGCATAGATCAGTTCATATAGGATTTGGGAAGAATGTTTTTCTATCAAGGACCTTGAATGCATACATATCAAAACCTTGAAAAATCAATAACAGACCAGTGCGTCTATCTAGGGATATATATGACACTTTGTGGACATAATATCTTATCAACTCAAGAGACAATTTCTCATCAGCTATGAAGGTTCAGTATGTGTTACACAAACAATAAGAACTCAATCTTTCACTTAATGCAACAACATGTGATTCACATCATAGAAAATCTATACACAGATTTATCAAGAGGACAAAGATAATCATCAACACAAAAGTGTGCACAATATTTGGAAAAGAAACAACAAACCTTGTATATTAACCTTCAGGAATGATTGCATACATAAGATGCACTTGCAGATACTCCATTTCAAATTGCTTGCACAAAATGGTACTTCTTCTTCCTACAAACTTCCCTAGTACAAATGACTTTCAGTCCTTACAACAACATGATGTTCTATGAAAATCTCCCCTTTCCTCTATAAAACCGACTCCCTTTAAATATATAAATCAATAGGCACATATGAAAGGACACACCCTTTCACACACAGGAGGGAGTTACAAACAGTTGCCTTCCCAAAGGACACACACTTTGGTTTACAAAGATAATTACAAGAAAACCCTAAAATATTCATACTAATGATGCTTTAATAATGTATCTCTTATTCTCCACCTTGATACAATTCCTCGACAAATAGTCATCATCTTCTCAATATCTCCTACACATTAGACAAACCAATCAAATCCCTTTTATTTGACCATTAACTATATCTTACCTTTGATTAGGTAATAATCCTTTATGTAAAATACTTGTTTTAGAATAATTCACTTAAATCAAAGTATTTTATACTTGTAATAATTAAATGCCCTAATAATAGTTCTCATTAAATAACATAAGGTAAAAGATTTTATATAGCAAATAAAAGCATATACTTCCCTGTGTAAAAATGATATCTGTCAAAAAACTTCTAATACCTCTTCACCTTTTAGGGAAATCTAAAATAGGTTGGAAATATTTTATCACATGGACATACCCTTGCAAATACAAATCAAACCATTAAGTACATGATATGAATAATATACCCTAATAAAAATATTCAATTTATACACATAAAGCAAAAAATATGCATATGAAAGGATTGCATTATAACATTAATATTCATTTTTAATAAATGCAATTTCATCACTTTGTTTGTGGTAAAAGTATATTTTCTCAAAATAACAATAATTACACTTTGATGCTTAAAAACATTATAATTATTTACCCTAATGTAAAAGTGTTCAATCCAATAATTAGGGTAAACATATCTATAGAAGAAAAATCATTTATTTTATAATTCATTACTTTTACTATATGTCAAAAGGCATTTATAAATAAATTGTAATTACTTTCTTTGACCAAGATATTGCCTTATCAAAAAACAATACAATATAGAAAATAAAATAATGATTTTCCCCTTTTGGTAAAAATGTATCCTTTAGTAATCAATAATATTCACATTATGTTTTTTTGAAAAATAAAAGATATTCACCCTAATATAAATGATTCAATGGATTTTAAAGGGTAAAATATATAATAAAATGATTTTATTATTTTATAATACAACACCCTGATAAAATATCATGCACACAAATTAAACCAATCAAATTCATTGATAAAACATATATCACTCTTGATTAGGTTTTGCTTTTGTAAGATTAATAATCCCCTTTTTTATATAAATACTTTTTAAAAAAAATAATCCATTTGCATCTAAGTATTTTAAACCTTTGAAAAAATATTACTTATAAAAGAAGACGTTCATCCTTTGGTTTTAATATTCAAAAATAATAAATTTCACCCTAATGTATATATTTTAATTTTAATGAATTAGAGTAAAAATGATCATTCAAATGAAAATAATACAAGATGACATGCTAAATATTTAAAGGTCACTCAAGTCACGTATTTTAAATGCACTCTTCTTTTCTGACAAAATGAATGCCTTAGTACTATTTGAAAAATAATAAATAATATTAAAATATTATTTACATCAAAATATAATAGATAGAGTTACTTTCCAAAATGCTTTTACAAATGATAAAGCTATATCCCAAATCATAATATCAAAACATTATATTAAATTTAGGTAGGAAATACTTCCTGTTGTCATGTTGTCATGATTTCTTTCTTGACAAAATATATTTCTTTATACTCTCTAGAAGACAATAACATTGAAACATTATCATGACTATATCATATGTTATAAATAAATTTTCCTCAAAATACTTTTACAAATAATAAACATTATATCCAAAATAGAATATCAAAACATTATGATTGGATAAGGAATACTCCCTCGGAAAATCTATTTACTCTTGTGTGCAACATTTTCCACTTGATTTCCATCGATGTAGCTTTCCAATGTCGGGGTAGCACGTTTTTAATTATGCCGATAGCTTGATGAGAAAAATAATCTTCTACTCCTTACCATTGGGATAACATATTTTTAGTTGTTCTGATCTCCTGATGAGAAGAAAAATAAATGAAACATTAATGCTATGCCATCGGCATAACATTTCTCCATCGGGATAGGTATTTTTCTATTACCCAATGCTCGATGACTCGTTTAGGGTTAGGGTGACAGATTGATTTCTCCATCCTCGTCAACTTTGTAGATCTCTTTAACTGGAGGAAATGAATATATCAGCCCCAATAAGACGTCCCTCTTCTTATTATCCTTATATTTCTGCAACAATTCTTTACACATGTCTCCTGGCTATGAAATTATTTCGTGACAGTGTTTCTACTATCGAATTCTGAAGACATAACAATTGGAATAGGGCCATGATGCTCATTATCACAACAACAATTGACGGGCTTCTTTCATCTTGCTTGCCTAGATGATTCACGTCTGCTCCAAAATGCCCAACATGATTGTTCCCAAAGCGTGGTAACTGAGTGAAGAGGCTTTGATTGAGCGCTGCATGCTTGCTATGTTGACCTTGGCAGTATTTGAAAATCGTCGACCTTGAAGCAAATTCACTGTGAAAGATGACCGCTTTTCCTTATACCACTTCACAATTTTGTTGTTTTTGCTTATATCCAACCTCAAAAGCATCGAAATTTGCCTCTGCATATCTTTTGTGCACCCTAAACCAACCCAAATTTTGATGCCTGTGCCTCTACTGTATTAGATCCAATCATTCGTAATATATCATACAATTCTACTAGCTTTTCACCATTGTCGTTGGTATTAACAGATGGATATGAGAAATCCATTGTAGCGTGAACAATATAGGCTCTTCTCAATTGTTCAAACAAAGTTGTTTATCAATACGTAATAGCTCCCATTGAAAAGATGACAAGAGTTCGCTCCAATACTTGTTAAGCTAGGCATATGTGTCATGGTCTCGATAACAAGGCCAGATGACATCTTTTGCATTAGTGGCCGATCCAAAGCCAAATCCTGCAACAATAGATCCGTCTATAGCCCCAACATCAACAACATAATTAGCATCAATAGATAAACTCAGTATTTCCTTTTGCAAATTGCTTCAAACTATGCAAAAAACTAAAAAAATTAATTTTTCCTATGGCTCATTCTAGTGTAATTTCATTGCCGACTAACCAAGTATCCAATTACCACGAAACTTGGCCAAAAGTTATGATAATTTAAATAAAACATGGGTTTTATTTCAAATTTGAATTAACTCGCCAAATTTTGGTAAGTTGCTTTGTAAAGTGGCCTGTTAGAGCTAGTCGTAAACAACATAAAATTTTAAATTAATATATCAAATGAACTCCGATATTTCCAAAATTGAAAATGGAAACATTTGGCATCAAAATATTAGGTGGGTTGCCTTCGGATTTTGAAAATTTGAAACTTTTTTATGATGCATTTTTATGCCAGGATCAGTCAAAAAACAATTAAAAAGCATGCCAAAACTTCTCTGTTTTTCATTAGATCGCACAGGAGAATAGTCTCATATACCAACAAACATTTCGCCAACCAGTTTCTCAGGATCATTCATGAGCGCTAATATTTTAATCACCAAAGTTGACAACTTTCATTTTTGTAAATTTCACTCATTTCATACAAGAGTTAAGAAAGACAAATTGAATAATGTTCAAACGTAAGCACTTTGTTAAAAATTTATCTCACAATTGAAAAAATTGAGTAAACTGCATCTAGATCATTGCTAGAAAACTTATTAAATGATATCGTGAAAACTCAAAACTTGAAACAAAAGCTCCTGGATATACAAAAAATGTAGAGAAATAATAAGCTTGAAAAGATAATGTTTATATGACAAGAAATTGTGATTCAAAAAGGCGTAACTAGAATCCTTTCACATTTGCAACTACATACATACGTGAAACTCAATGCATCGAACCTGGTATCTGAGAGTTGGAAATGAAAGAACCCTACTCGATTATAGGCATTGCACATGATTGAATTTAGTAATCTTTTTCCGTGCATCAAAACTGGAACTCTAAAATTTGAAAATTTTAGGGTTCCAACAATAGGTATTTCATGTTACTGATTGATGATTATTCTAGAATGACGTGGGTTGCCTTTTGGAGGGAAAAATTAGAAGCATTGGACAAATTCAAGATATTCAAAGCAAAGATTTTAGACTGAGACATGATTGAAGCTGAAATGTCTAAGATCTGACAGAGGAGGATAATTTTGTTCTGGTGAGTTTGACTCATTTTGTTAGAAGTATAGAATTAGAAGACAATTATCTTCTCCTAGAACCCCACAGAAGAATGGAGTTGTTGAAAGGAAGAACAAAACTATCTTGGATGCTGCAAGGACTATGCTGATTGAAGGGAATGTTTTGAAGATATATTGGAGAGAAGTCATTAGCATTGTTGTTTACACATTCAACTGAGTGCATATAAAAGGTTATACCGGTAAGACTCCTTATGAGCTATGGTTTGGTCATGTTCCAATCGTGAGATATTTCAGATTTTTTGGAAGCAAGTTTATATCAAGAGAGATGAGGATATAGGAAAGTTTGATGAAAGAAGTGATGAAGGAATTTTATTGGGATATTCAACAAAAAGAAAAGCCTCCCGATGCTATAATAAGAGACTGGGAAATATAGTGGAAAGTGCAAATGTGAAGGTTGATGAGAACTATGGAAAAAAAATTAGAGCATGTGAATATGATGACGATCAGAATGTTGTTTTAACACAAATTTAGACTGAAGAATTGAAGCAGAATGATCCGGTGGAAATTGTTAATCCAGATATTACTGTCGTCGACAGGTGAAGAGGTGCAGGAACTTGAAAAAATCAGAATAATCAGAAGACTCTAAGGTATGTAAGATTGAATCACTCTGAAAATTAGATCATTGGTGATAAAAATAAAGGCGTGATGACTAGAAGAAGGCTAGCTGTTGAGGAGGTATTTTTGATTTCTAAAATTGAGCCTAAAGATGTTGAGGTTTGCAAAGATGAAAATTGGATGAAGGCTATGGAAGAAGAATTGAATCAGATTGAAAAGAATAACACATGGGAACTTATGCCTAGACCTAAAGACAAGAATGTGATTGGTAATAAATGGGTATTCAGGAACAAATTGAATGAAGTCGATGAAGTTGTCGAAAATAAAACAAGATTGGTATGCAAAGGATATTCACAAAAGGAAGGGATTGATTATGAGGAGACTTTTTCTCTGATAGCTAGAGTTGAAGTTGTTATACTATTGCTTACATATGCTTCTTATAAGGATTTCAAGGTATATCAGATGGATGTCAAGTCAACCTTTTTGAATGGTCATCTTGAGGAAGAAGTCTACATTGAGCAGCCTGATGGATTTTCATTATCAGATGATGGAGACATAGTATGCAAACTGAAGAAAGCTCTCTATAGATTGAAACAAGCCCCTAGAGCTTGGTATACTAGATTGGATAAGTATTTACTGAAATTGGTATTTAGTAAAGGTACTGTTGATAGTAATCTATATTTCAAGATTGAGAATGATAACATTTTGATCGTTGAAGTTTTTGTTGATGACATTATCTTTGGAGGAGATGATGACTTGAGTATGAAGTTTGTTGATGATATGTAGAAAGAATTTGAGATGTCTATGATAGGAGAGATGAAATTTTTCTTAGTTTTGTAGATTTCACAGACCCGAAAAGGTATTTTTATATGTCAAGCTAAATATGTGAAGGAATTATTAAAGAAATTTGGGTTAGAAGATTCTAAACCGGTTGGAACTTCTATGGTGATTGGCTACAAATTGTCTAAAAATGATGAATCTCTGAAAGCTAATCAAACCTTGCAAAAATGTATGGTTGGTGGACTGCTATACCTAGCTTAGACTAGACCTGACATTAAGCATGTTATATGCATGGTTTCTAGATATCAAGCTAATTTGAAAGAGAGTCATGCCATTGTTGTAAAGAGGATATTCAGATACTTGAAAGGGACTATGGATTATGGTTTGTGATATCCAAGGAATGATGATTTCATGTTATGTACTTACATTGACGTTGATTGGGCTGGTGCCGTTGATGACCGAAAGAGTACCTACATTGGTGCATTCTTTTTGGGTAATAAATTGGTTTCATGGGCAAGTAAGAAACAAGATTCAATTTCCCTATCTACTGCTGAAGCTTAATACATTGTCGCTGCTAGTAATTGCACTCAGGTAGTTTGGATGAAACAAATGTTAAAGGATATAAGAGTTACCTATGATGAATCTGTTAGTTAAGATGAGAAGGGGGGGGTGGTGAATCATAAAAACTCACAGTACAATATATTCATCAGATTCAACCTCGGTAGCCTTTACTAATATGCAACTATGACTGTAAATCTTTCAATACTCATAAATAGATACACTTAAAACATCATAACATTTTTAACACCAGATTTAATGTGGAAACCCAAATAGGGAAAAACCACTATGGGATTTCAGACCCACTAAGAAATATACCCTTCTAGAGTATGCTCGGTTAAAAGCTAATCCAGTTACAGATTACAAAAACACATTGCTAGATGTGACCCGATTAAGGGATTTCCTTTAGACTTGTTAGAGTCTTGCACTTTGTTAGAAGTGAGCTTTGTCAAAGGATTTCAAACACTCATTTAGAATGTTACCTTGCTAGAGGGTCTACAGATAAGACTGTTAAGTCCACTCGGTTAAGAGATTTCCTATCACTTACAAAATAAATAACAGTAATAAAATATATCTGCAACTTCACATGTGAAATGCTAAAGCAGATTTTATATGCTCAAAACAATCTTGTCATAAGACTTATCTTGCTTCTTGCTGGGCTTCTCAATCTGTTCTTCAATCAGATCTTTAATCTTCTGTGCTCGGTGATCACTACTATTGTGTCACTGTTCTTCTATTTTGCCTGCATACATTGTTCATCAACAGTTTCTTATTTATGAACAATACCTAACCGCTTAATCTCCTTGATCATATTTACCATGATCAATCTTAGCCATCAGATCTTAAAACGTGACTAGGTTCATTGTATCCTTTGATCTGAAAATGTTTTACCTTGCCTTGGAACTTGTGCTAGGTTATGACAGTTCAATCTATGCTGTAGATCTTTTCTCTTGTGTTTTTGATGTCATAGATCCTCAACAAACTTGTTGCACGACATACCAATCATCTGATCAACTCCAGCTCATTGGTATTCTACATTTAATAATCTATTTATCCATCCAATGCATTCTATTATTACTCGGTTGTTACTCGGTAAATACTGAACTTCACTTGGTAGATATTCTGCCTTCTTTAACCGATAGTGATAACCTTAGGGTTTACCGACTAGCATCTTGCTCGGTAACATAGAATAGTATCAAGCCTTAACTAATTCTATAGCTTGAAATCTTTTCTCCTTCTTGTTCAGTCTTTGAATACTCATATATAGGATATCAAAGTCAATCAAAAGAACATAATCTCATCACTGTCTAACTCGGTAATAGTTTCCCATTGAATAACTTATTATTCTCCTTTTATTTTCACATTCATTCTGTGTCTCTTACCAACATCTTTATACTTATCAAAACATACTCATTAAGATATGACAACATCATACTGAATCAGAAAATCAATTTCTTGACATCAATGACAAAATAATGTTATTAAGATAGTAATCATCCTTTCTCAATTATATCAACAATCTTCAACAACCTTCTCAATATCCTCATACCAACAAACTTATTGAGATGCTAACAATCTCCTTTTGTGAAAATGCTAATAGAACCTACTATCATATATTGTGATAATTATAGTGCTATTAATATGTCAAAGAACCCAATGTAATATTAAAAGAATAAAGATATATCAATCAATAATCATTTCTAGAAAGAAAAAGTCAGTGAAGAAGAAGTGAAGTTAGAGTATGTGTCTACAAAGGAACAAATTGCTGATATTTTCACCAAGCCTTTTCCTACATATACATTTGTCTATTTGAGAGACAAGTTAGGGGTATCTGCCCCTCCTGATGGGAACTAGATGCATTGAGTTGCATCAATCCGATGGACTTCATAGTCTTATCTTCTTGTTTGAATTGATGAGCCTATGCTACTCTGATGGAGTATTTTGTCTATGATTCAGTTGAGTTGATTATAATCATGATTTGTTTAAGGGGGAGAGTGAGTTTGGCTTTTTGTTTTGAGAACCTTTGTCATTGATATCTAAGGGGGAGATAAAGCATGTGAAAAATAGTCTTATCTTCTGTTGGTGAGCTTGATCTTAGGGGGAGTTTGTTGGAGATGTTTTCTTTCTTTGCATTTATTGTTTTTCACATTCGTATGTTGCCATGAATTCCAAAGGGGTATATTGTTGGATATTGTTGCTGCTAGGATATGTTGTTGTCATTGATGTCAACATATTCCTATGATTTATTGTTTCGGTGATTACAGAATTGGTTTATTGGGATCATGGTTAAGTATATGGAGTCTTTATTGTATTATTATATCTTTTTGTATTGGTTTCAGTGATCTGGGAGCTTAGTTGATCATATCATATGATCCGGTTTACAGTTTGTTTTTTCTAATCAGTGTTTTGTAGAGTTTGATATTTCCTCCGGTATATTCCAGTGTGAACAGATCTTGTGTTGAGTCTTTGGGAGATTGTTTGGGATTTTCATGTTTATCTTTATTTTAGATGTATCATGATTTGGTTCTCCACAAGTTATCTTTCCTCTTGGCAGTTACTGCTATTTGAGTGTTCTTGAGTTTCAGATGTTGATCGATGAAGATTTGATAAGTGGTGTTGGTAAAGCCATTGCAAATTATTCTAACATGCTTGCTAGTGTTTCCTAATTATGTCCTATTTGTTGTGATGATTTACATTGATCATTTTGCACAATTTTGGTGTTTTGTCTATCCGGTGGTGGTGTTCATGCTATGTGGGACCTATTTGGTGGTGTAGCGTGTTGCAGTTGATCTTGGAGTTGATTCTGGTGGTGTTGTGTGTTTGGGAATTTGGTTTAGGTCCATGTTATATCATGTATATCATAATATTGGTCCGGTGGTCGATCTTTGTATCATATGATGTAATTTTGTAATTGAGAGTTGAGGGTTCAGCCGACATTGTTGTCAAGGTTAATGATCAATATAAATAGGTGATAAAGTCATGCAAATTTGGTATCGGCGGTATCTCTGCATTATCAGAGAATGGTAAAGATGCAAACAAGTGAATACATCCTTTGGCCTTGTGATTGAGAAGAGATTGGAGTGTTGCAGTGTAGGCAAATATGCTTAATCAGAACTATCATCAGGCATTTGCAGATGCTATTATTTCAATTCATTTGATTTTGGATTGTTGTCCGAATATTTTTTATATCAGTGAGACTTCCTTGTAAGGTAGTGAACCTTCCCTGAGTATTGTATCCTTTTGGGTTATTGTATCTTGAGCAGTGAGCTCTAGGTAGTGAGCTTGAATGCATGTGCATTCCCCATTGTAATTATTTTCGCATACTAATGCAGAGTATCATCTTATTGAGGGTAGGTTCCCACCATGATTTTTCCCTTAACCGGGTTTTCCATGTCAAAATCTTGGTGTTGTGTGTTGTGCTATCAATTTTCTTATCTTTGTTGTTGTAGTTAATTAGATTTGTTTTTTAGGTTAAGTTTGTTAATTCGGTGAAAACCAATTCACCCCCCTCTCCCAATTTTCCTTCATTGTTGTTGCCAACAATTAGCAAGTTTTCTGAAGGTAAAATATAAAGGAGGTTTTTGCATCTAATTTGGCATCCATCAATCATCTATCAAGCATCCGAAAATCATATGATATCAAGTGTTCAAGCATTCAAGCAATTGAGCAATAATCAGTCTTCCTCCAAGCCTTGGTCTGACAAAAAAGTCAAGAATCAAGAATTGAAGTAGACATCTTTGATCCTATTTTTTTGAATACTTCATCAAGCGCTAATTCCATATGGAGACAAGAAAATGTCACAAGGAGGTATATCATTTAATTTTAAGTCATTATTTAGCATCTCCCTCAAAAGGAGAACCTTCCATTGCAACATTTTTAGTTATCTTTATCTCAATTTCATGGTTAATTCCAAAACACGGGTTTGACCTAAGGCAAGCCCCTATTCCCAACCTATTTCCATTTCTTTCTATGTGTAGGAGATAGGCACAGAGTTGCGATCTTTAGAATTGACATTATTTGTAGAGACAAATCAACCCTCTTTGGCATGCAAAAAGTTGGGATGACCAGAGCGATGAGCACTCTGGTCCCAACATTTTTGGATCTTTTCCAAGGATTAGATCCAGGTGTGTGCCTCAATTTGATGACTGTAGCTTATTGTTTCCACATATTTACCTTCATTTTCAACACTTTTCCTAATTTCAGCATTTCAACTCACAAAAGAGGGATCCCAAATTAATCAATCCAATCAGTATTCAATCTTAATTGTTGTTGATTTTTGACTGAATCTATTGGATTCCCCCTCTTTTGAAAGTAATGGTGAACCGAAGCAAAAATTAGTGGTTTTCTTCTCTCTTGGGGTGGAAACCATAATTTTTCATGATTAAATTTTGGTGAACCTGACTCCTTACACCTTTAATTCTGATATATGTTCTCATATCTAAGTATGTATGCAATTTAGAATTCAAGTTTTCATTTACAAGTTTGATTTCCTTGCAAGTTTTAAAAATTTAGAAAAAGTAAATTTCACTAAAACCCTAATTTTTAATTTTAAAATTGAGCTTGTGAATTGCTTAATTTGGATTAATTATTTTAGATCTGAGTGTTTTCCAATTTCAAGATTCAAATTTTCACTTGCAAGTTTGATTTCAAATTTAAATTTTAAAATTAAGCGGTTGATTTAAAAAACCCTAATTTAAAAAAAATTAAAATTAAACTTATGGGTTGTTTAAAATTTGAATTTATCATTTTTGAGCTGCTTCAAATTTAAAATTGCAATCTTACATAAAATTTCAAATTTAAATTTTAAAATTAAGTTGTTAATTTCAAGAACCCTAATTTTTAAATTAACCTTGTGGGTTCCCCAATTTTGGATTAATTATTTCAATTTCAACCTTAGATCCAATTTTAAATTTAATTTTAAAATTAAGACGTTATTTTCGCAAAGCCCTAATTTTTTAAATTTAACTTTCTAGTGGGTTGCATGATTTTTCACAATTATTCTCTATCTTTTCAAAATCAAAAATCAATTTGCTTATTTAATTGAATAATCATTTTTCTGAAATTTTGCATTATTCAATTATTTGGAAAGTTTCATATTTCAAATTTCAAATTTTCAATTTCCCTCCCTTAGTGCATGAGTTTTACTACTATTAGTTCAACCTATAATATCCCCATGAGAAGAAAATGTAGAATTAAAGGCTTCCCAAGGTTTAATTACCGAGGAGATGGAGCCTAATTTGGATAACTTGTTCCATGAGGATGTTGGTGGTTATTCCAATCCTACAAATGATGTCATTTATCCTCTTTCTTTACATAATTCTTATGATGTGGATGAATCAATAAATAGGGTTTCCATTGACCAATTGGTGAATATTTACAATCAATTTGATAATCTTCAACAATGGATGAGTCAACAATACCCGGAAAGTGAGGCTCTACCACTAATTGAAGGATTAAAAAGAGTGGTTCAAAGTGATAAACTTGGTGTTGATATCTTGTGTGGTATTTATCATATTGTAGACATTAATATTATGTCTATGAAGAGTTGTGCTGAAGTCCTTGGTTATACATAACCTCCTAGTCACGTTAATCATTCCATTCCTTTGACTACCCCTATGGCTAGTGTTTCCACATTTACATCAAACATCATGGTTACCTCTACACACAATGTCATACCTACAAATGTTTTTGATTAAGGAACGCACAATGTCATACCTACCAATATTACTCAAGGGCGAAACTCCTCTAATAATAATTCCTTCATACCTCCTCCTTTGAGTCTTCCATTTGTTACCCAATCATCTCCCATATCTACTTACAATAGTGTTCCACCTCCTTATTCTCAAACCCTTCATTCATTCAATAATTTTACCCCTCCTCAATCCAACATGCCCAATTTCAATCCATCCCCCAAATCTGCCATCAATAATCTAGCCCAAACAATGTCTTCCTTGCAACAACAAATACCTTCTATGACCCAATCTAAGTATAATGTGCCCACATTTGATGTAGCGAACCCATTATCCAATGGCATTGTCTGATTTGTCCCTCCTAAGCATGTATAATTTCCTTAATTGGAGCTTTATAATGGAAAAGGTGATCCCTTAATTCATGTTAAAACATTTCAAACTTTGTGTAGTGACTTTTCTCATGACCAAATATTTTTAGCTAAATTTTTTACTATAACACCAAGGGATAAAGCTTTGCAATGGTATTGTTCTTTGCCTCCTTATTATATTAATTCATTTCAAAAAATTGTCTAATGTTTTCATTCAACAATTTCACAATAATATTGTTCCTAAAATTACTTTGACTGATTTGATGTATTGTAAGCAAGGTGTTAAAGAAAAAGTGATTGATTTTATTGGTAGATATAAACATCTATATTATCAAATTGCTTTTCTTGTGCCTAATCAAGATATTCAAATAAATTGTATTTCTAATTTTCAAAATGATATTAGGGATAAACTTCTCTTTTCTAAGTTTAATTCCTTTACGTAGTTGTGTGCAGTACTTCTCAATTATCACCTTACCGTGAGTCAATTGGAACAATCATCTTCAATGGCTCTGAATGATAAAATTGAAAGTGTTCAACAACCTTTTGTGAAGTTCAATGATGACAAAAACACTCAAGTAGTAGCCGCAACAACAAGTGTGCCTCCTTTGTCCAAATACTTTAGAAAAGAATTCACTCTTGATGAATCTTAATTTCCATAGTATTATGTTGCAACTATTACAAAGGAATGTGTTGGAACTTCCCCTATTAAAACAATTGATACAACTAAGCCTTTGTCACCTACCTTTGATTCCAAATCTTTTTTCCAATATCATCATCAACTTGGTCATGGTAGTGAAAAGTGTTATTCCTTAAGGAGTAAGATTCAAGACTTGATTGATAGCAACGCTATATTTGTGGCTGGTGTGAATGATAAAGGAAATAAATCAATAGACCCTCCTAATAAAAATCTTCAAATTTTCACTGATCATGTACCTTCCCATTCCACTAATATGATTGAGACTAATTGTCTCGCTTTCTCTCCCAATGATCTTGGCCTTGAGTCTAATAATGTGGTGAACCTTATTGATAAAAAGAACCTCCTAAGGATTTATGCATCACATTTGATCCTAGTAAGACTATTGAAGCACCCAATGGCCTATTATATATCACTGTGAGAATCAAAGGCATACCCTCTTGAGGGGTGCTCATTGATCTAGCTTGTATGTTTAATGTGATTAATTAATATGTATATGAGAAATATGATGTGGTGATTAAAATTTTTGATGGTTTCTCCCGTCCCACCATTGATTCTATTTCTCTTCCCATTGAGGTTGGTACTAAAACTTTAGATATTAACTTTGGTATGATTCCTACATCAGAACAATTTCATGTGAATTTGGGACATCCTTGGCTCTCTTCCATGAAAGTGGTCCCTTCTATTATTCATAAATGCTTAAATTTCCTCTTGATGATAATATCACAACTATTAATCAGAGCATATACCAACCCACAATTAGGAAAAGAGATGTTTGTCTTGATTATTTTTGGTCCGAACAATTCAAACCTATTAAACCTAGAAGTGTTTCTCTTTTTCAATCTTATCAAAGATGGAAACATGAGATGATTTTATCCTTGAGTAAACCTAGAAATCCAACACTTAGTCTTCCTCCAACTAATGATCATATGCCTCTTCTTATGGATAACTCTACTCTTCCTCCCAAGGATAGAGATATTATTTCTCCTAAGGAGGAATCTATTCCTTGTCCTAAAGATGAGTCTATTCTTCCTCCAAAGGATACAAAATCTCTTCCTCCTAAACATCAATATATTCCTCCTTCTAAGGATAAACATATATTCCTCCTAAGGATAGACCTATTCCTCCTCCTCATGATGGACCCAGTATCCTTCTCACACTTTCTATTCCTCCTTTATATGGTGTAGTTCTACCTCCTACATCTTACACAAGGAAGCGACCTACCTCTCCTATTGTTAAACCTAAAAGACCTTCCCCTATGCATGCTTTCTTAAAAGAAGAAAATAAGCCTATGCCTGTTGATCCCAAACCTTCACAACCTTCAGCTAAAACTAAATGAAACTATTGTACGAGATAACACTGACAAAGACATCATGTGCAGGCTCGTGAACTTTCTTTTCAAAATACTTATTCCCTGAAGACACCAAATCTTGATATAATTCCATTTTATCAACCTTCACCTAACCCTAGGATAGAGGTTCAACCTAATTCTCCAAGATGCAATGATCATGACAAACCCTAGGATAGAGGTTCAACCTAATTCTCCAAGATGCAAAATGATCACAACAAATAATGGTTCAAGTTCTATTCCTATTAGAGCTCCTATTTTTGTTAATCTTGATGAAGAAATAGGTGGGAATGTTGTTCATGATGAAAATGTCGATCCTAATATTTCAGATGATGAATACAAAAATATTGATATTGACAATGAATTTATCTAAACAATTTTTAAAAGCATTAATCCTATCTCCAAGAAACAGACAAAGTGACTCATCATTAGAGCACGGTCCTTGTTTGGAACTTGTGATAGCTCCATCTACTATTCTTGATGTGTCTCTTCTTGCATAGTGTCCACCTTCCCGAAAGAATGACGAGAAAGATCAGGGGGTAGATGAATTGCTTGATTATCTCCATTCATGTTGTAGATTGTCACTCCCTCTCCTCTCTTGCTTGTTTGTAATCTTCTATTTTTCTCTCAATTCTTCTATTTGTTGTCCATAGTGTTGTCTACTTGAGGATGATGCAAAGTATTGAGATCTCTTTTGGTCTCTCCTATGTTGACTCAAAAGACACATGTGCCTTTTTCCATGGTGGTTTTTCTTTTTTGGGGGGATGAGGACAATTATATATATATATTATTTATCATAAAAAGCATATTGACACTAGAGTTAAGAAAAACCACCCCATGCTTTGTTTTTTGTGTCATTATCATTTGATTTGTCCTCTCTTGGGGGCATATTATTGTGATAATGTGCATGTCCTTTTGGGGTGTTGTAGTGTCCCTCCTTGACTTGACTTTTATTTCATGCATGATAGACTTATCTGGACTCTTTATGATGTTTTGGATCATGATTATGCATGTGTTTCGGTTACTTATTATGATTCTAGACATTAGTTGGACATATGCTATTTTGATGATTTATATGGATGATGATTTTGTCATTATTGATCATGCGATTTGATCTATATATGTGTTTGATGGATTCTATATGCATTACTATGTTGATGGACTATTGATGGTTTATATTGATCATGGATTTGATACTAATATGATTACACTAACCCTGTTTCATGATTACATATGATGAATTGATTATGCAATGTGTTTGATTATTGTATGATTTTCTTCGTGAGAGGGACGATGTAAAATCACTCATTGTGAGCAGGATATGCCATTGCGACGTTGAAATTTGAAAAGCCTTTTGCAAAGAAAAATGACCATTCCAATCCAAGAGCATCAATTCAAGCGCCAGAGATGACATAATCGACCATAGAACTATGAGCCAATGGTAAGTGATCAATCTTAAGCCTTTGCATTTCATCAAATTTGAAGTTTTGTTGAGTTTTTTGCTTTTTAAAGTCATTGAAAATCATTTAATGTCATTTTATCGTGCGATAAGACACTGTCTGTCATACAAAAAGTTGTCTCTCTTATGGTTTATCATTTTAGCCTATATGTTTTGTCGTGTTGAGTCATCCCATGTCTCGTATGAGAGTTTTCTTTATAGCCCATATTATCATGTGATAGTATACCATATATTGTATGAGAATCTTTTATCGTTTGACATATATTTCTGACTCGTACATGTTTTTGCTTTCACTTTGAAAACTTGTATGGAAAACAGTGAGCATTTGTAAGGGTCAAAACATGAAATTTTGATTTGGCATTTTGTGTATTTGGATTTGCATGATGTTTAACATGTTTCATAGCACAATTTGGATGACTTTCTGATGCTCTATTGTTTTCTTTTTGCAGGTTCGATTGCCACATATCCTGTTTCGGTGTGTGTATCCTCCGTGATGAGGCTAGTCTGCGAGCTATCAGATATAGATAGAGCACATATTGAACTGTGTGGCTTTACTCACCTTTTAGAGATTCCTAATATCCATATGAATCACGAGATTCTTACTACGCTAGTTGAGCGTTTCTATTCATATCATAACACCTTCCATCTACCAATTGGAGAGATGAACATTACACTAGAGGATGTGTACATGATTTTGAGGATTCTGTTTGCTGGGGATAAGGTTGACTATGATTCTGCTTAGTGGCTTGGTATCTTAGCCTTGAGATGCATATTTCACAATGAGGACATTCTTGAGCGGGCTATCACTTGGGATGATATGATGGCTAGCTATAGTGAGCAGTTTTTGCTTACATGTGTATTACCAGGTTTCATTGGTTGTTTCATTATCCCGGACAGGGGACATTAGGGATTTCTATGTGGCTGGGCTAGGATATTCAAGAGACTACTGATGGAGCCTGAGAGATTAGGTTGGGGATCTTGCTTATTAGCCCACATGTATCATGAGATTCATGAGATTGCATACAGGGATGGTAAGAACATGGTGGTAGGAGTCTTGGTTCTTTATATATGAGCATGAGAGCATATCCCAGTTTGTATACCTATTGTTGATGATGCCATAGATCCACACCAACCGATTGTATATAGATATTCTGGATATGTTACTCAACCCCATCTGGGCAAGACAGAGTATTGGAGATGATAGCTTGATGATCTTATCATTGTAGTGTGGAGACCATATAGGGGTCTGGAGCTATGGGATGACTGGAGAGCTCAATAGAGAGACATGTTCATGAATCGTCTTCTTATTGGTAGATCGGTGACCATTATTGAGCTATTCGTTGTATCGAGGGTTATGAGGAAGTATAGCAGACCTCAAGGGTATCACAGGAGTTCACCGCCTACACCCAATATGGTGAGGAGGAGAGACGAGGATGGGCCCCTACGTTGTCCTACGCGTTGTGCATGTAGGAGCTAGTTGGATTGTAGTGACAACGATTGGACTATCTAGAGGATATTGCAGATGTGGGGGTATTGCCCCAGTACAGGGATTGGTTCCATAGACATCCTTTCCCGAGATTTATAGATCCTGCGGAGCATGCACCTCTCATACAAGAGGTTGAGGCTGAGGCCCTTGCACAAGCACAACTACAGGGATAGGCACAGGGACGGAGAGTGGTAGTTCCTAGGCAGGTAGGAGGTGATCCTGGTGCTAGAAGCAATAGGGTACCAGCTAGAGGGAGACAACACCAGAGAGGGGAGGGTGGATCCCTTGGAGCTGTTGGTGTGGGGGCTAGTGGTGACAGGGCAATAGAGGGTGGAGGCAAGGAAGAGCGAGCAACTCCTAGATAGGTGCGACAACAGAGGGATGAGCAGAGTGGAGATGTAGGCAGAGATGGAGGTAGAGAGCCTATGAGAGAGTAGGGGCGACAGACCCACTATGGTCCATGAGAGCCAGATTAGCAGGTCTGTAGTCATAGTTGACAGTGGCTTAGACATAGCTTGCAGAGCGAGATCGACAACCAGTGAAGGTTAGAGCTGAGTGCGATCGTCAACTCACTGAGATGAAGGCAAAGCAAGAAACTCTTCAGAAGGATGTATTACATCAATCTAGCTGAGAAACTTATTATATTGCAACATATAGCGTAGAAGTTCCAGTAGTGCAACAGGTTGTCCCATATTCTCAGTATATAGCTTGATTTGAGGGAGCTCGGGCACCTAGGTAGGACGCTGGTCAGCAGGCCCCACCTCCTCCACCACCTAGAGATGAGGGAGAGGCAGAGAGATAGATTTTTAATAGCTCCTAGATTTTGTTATGTACCCTATTTTTTGTAGCCTATACGATTCTTGCTCTGATGAGACATTGTATATGATAGTTGATATTATTTGTATTCTGAGACTTTTATGATATATATATGAGATCTTGATTTGATTTCATCATACGTGTGTTGATTGATTTATGGGATGTTTTTATATATTATTTACTCTATATGTATGCATATATTTTCAATATGGATGTATGTAATGCAAATGAATATGGATGTTCTTTTTTTGTTTTTTTTCATATGCAAATAAATGATGAAAATGAGTAACTAGTAATGCAAAAAAAAAAAATTAATTTATTTTTATGCAATAGTATAAATGAAAATGAATGTGTATCGATCCATATAAGATGCTTATGTATGCAACTAACATCTAATAACACAAGTACTCGATTGGAGAAATAATGAAAAAGAGACCACTTAGCCAAGAAATGATGATGCTTCAAACTCTCATCCAGAAGATAAAGAGATCATTGTTATGATACAGAAATCACTCAAAATGCATAAAATGTAGAATGAATGCAATCTAAACGTAGTCATTGGATTTGGAATGCTTAATTTTCATCACTGAGCATTTACAAACATAGTAGACAAAATAGAGTTCCTTTATTTTCATGTACAATATTAATTATCTTGTCTGCAATGACCCTTTTTTTCATTCATATCCTTGGACAAATTACGCATGCATCCGGATTGCACATTAACAAAATTCCCTCAAAATAGACAAAGAAATGATGCCAACCTCCCTGTAGTATATAAATAAGTGGAGTCTAGGTATGTGTGGCAATTTTACCTTGATGTGAAGGCACTTATCACAAACACCCAACTGGTTAGATGTTTCCAGATCAACAGAATCATTCCTACAAGCAAAAAACAAAGAAAATATTATGCCCCAAATCCTTGCTCCTCTTAGTCAAGATAGACTTCCTCGAGTTACTCAGAGGGAATAATAATCGAAAACCAATATAAAAGACAACACACAAAGAAAATTTCATTCATATCTCAAATTGCTTAGTGATTGTTTTCAGTAATGTTGTTTTGCTTGTTTCCTTAGTGATTAAATTCTTCAGTAGCTAGGAGACAGGTGACTAACTCAGATTGGATGACTTGGTTGATACTACTCAGGACATGAAAAATGCTCAGTTAATTACCCTAAGACTAGGACATTGATCAGTTTCAAGCCATGAGGATTCCAAAAGAACTGGGATGTCACAAAAGTGACTAAAAGATATGTACAAGAAAAATCAAAGATACAAGAAAGCAAGAAATTCCATTGTTGCATTGATAGATGGAGTGCTTGAGTATAAGAGGCACCTATTTGCCAGGTTTTCACCTGCTTGGCAAAGTTTTTTTTTTTTTTTTTCAGGACATTTATGATTTTGGATTTTTTTAGCACTTTTTAGCTGTACAGGTTATTGGAGCAGAGAATACTAAGTGAAGAATTTTTTCAAGTGGATGGTGTTGATCGGTTTACAGAGTTGTTCTCTTTTCGATGTTAAGAGTTGATAGGCACTAGAGCCAAAGAATGCAGTAACGATGTAGGGACCCAGCTAGTTGGGTTCAAACTTCCCTTTGTTGTCTCAAAACTATTGATTTTTCGGATTTTCTCTTAGAACAAGGTCACCAACCTAAAATTCTCATTGTTGAACCTTCTTGTTATATCCTTTAGACATTCTATTTTGATACACTCTCAGATGATCCAACACCACTTGCCGATGTTCATCCAGTAACTCGAGTTCTTGCAATCTAGATATCTTGTAGTCTTCATCGATAATGAGACCTTGCAAACAAATTCTTAGAGATAGTATTTCCACCTCAATAGGTAAGACTCATCCAGATCCATACACCAAAGAAAAAAGTGTATCCCCAGTAGGTGTTCTAATACTTATTCTATAAGCCCATAGTGTAGGATTTAGCTACAGATGCCAATCCCTTCCAGATTTATTTATTGTTATGTGTAAGATAGTCAACAAATTTTTGTTAGATTCTTTAGCTTGTCCATTACCTTGAGGGTAATATATGGATGACCAGTGCTATTTAATTTTGAAATTTTCATAGAGGTTGTCTAGATATTTATTCTTGAATTTCCCTCCATTGTCAGTCACAATGGATGAAGGTATACCATACCTGCAGATGATATAGTTAAGGATGAACAAAGCTACTTGTCTACTAGTTGCTTTGATGAGAAGAACTGCTTCTACCCACTTAGTGAATCACGACAGGTGGTCTCTTCAACGATGGATGGAGAAAGCTATCCCGACCTCATTTCTCATCAAAGAACAAGGAGGTTTCTCAAGAGTCCAGCTAAAAGATATTTTGTTGGGTTCCTTCATTCACCACTATTTCTCTCATTACTCCTCGATCGGGGGTGTAGGCTCTTACCTCTTTGGGCCTTCAACAACTGGGGGTGGTTCCAGGGCTCCCTTACTCAGTGGTAGTTATTATAAACTTGTGTCTGTTACATGATGGAGGATATATTTGGCCAATGAGATCAAACACCAATTGTTGAAAAGGCCAATGTGTAATGAAGGGTATGAGATCCATTGCTAGAGCATGTATGAGATTCCCATGTAGCTGATACTTCTGACAAGTTTTAGCAAACTTTATAGCATCTTTCTCCATATCTGGCCAGTAGTAGTCAACCCTTAGTAGTTTCCGAGCTAAAGTTAGACCGTTTGAATGAGATCCACAAATACCTTCATGGACTTCAGATAATGCACGTTGGGACTCTTCAGTTTCTAGACACCTAAGAAAAGTATTATCCAAACATCGACTAAATAGATCGTTAGCGATGATGACATACCGTGAAGCATTTTGGGTTAGGTTCCTTTTCTCATTACGGGTAAGATTAGCAGGGATAATTTGCTCATGCAGGTAAGAGTAAATGTGGATGTAACAAGATAATTCATGTCAGATAATAGAACATACCATCTGGGACTTAGGAGAATCATAGGTGACATAATGTAACTCTTCCACTAGGAATTCAAAGCGAAAATTAGATTCTTGTAACTCTGGTATAGATTCCATGGTGGCCATAGCATCTGCTGCTCAGTTTGCTGATCTGGGAATCTGCTAAAATGATACAAAAGTAAAATAATTCTTGAGATCATCAACAATTCTCTTATAAGGCATCAATTTCTCATCTTGAGTTTGATATATATCATTGATTTGATTGATGATTAGCTGAGAATCTCCATAGATGTGTAATTCCAGAACCTTCCATTCAATAGCCAACTTGATCCCATTTACCAAATCTTCATACCCTGCACTGTTGTTTGTGAAAGGGAAGAGAATCTTGTAATCCTTCAGGATTGAATATTTTTGAGGAGTAATAAAAAGTATTCTAGCACCGGAACCATGTTGATTGAAAGACCCATCAAAGAACATCTTCCATGATTGTTGAATAAGGTGCATGATGGATTCATCTAGAAATTCTATGTGCAAAGGTTGACTGTCTTCAAGTGGAGAATCAACAAGTTGATCTGCAATGACCCATCCTTTGATGGATTCACATTCTACATATTCAATATCAAATTCTGTAAGAACCATGACCTATTTAGCCAATCTTCCTGTAAGTGTTGTTTTGCTGAGAAGATATTTCAGTGTATCAATCTTAGCCACTAGCTTGATTGAATGTGCTAACATGTAGTGTCTCAATTTTTGTGATGCAAAGACTAATACCAAACATGCCCTTTTTTATTATACTATAGTTCATTTCATAAGACACCAAAGTTATGCTTATATAATATATAGCTCTTTCCTTTTTATTCTCATCCTGTTGTGCCAAAAGGTGCCCCCAGTGATGTATCGGTAGCTGATATGTATAGAATCAATGGTTTACCTTGAATTGGTGACATCAATATTGGTGGATTAGATAGGTATTGTTTGATTTCTTGAAGGTGTTGTTCACATTCCTGATCCCAGTTGCATGTTACTCCTTTCCTTAATACTTTTGTGAAGGGTTGAGCTTTATCTGCTAGCTGAGAAATGAAACGTCTTATTGACTAGAGATGTCCTTGTAAACTTCTCATTTGACTAATATTCTCTGGAGGTGGCATTTCCATTATAGCCTGGACCTTCTTAGGATCAACCTCAATTCCTTTCTTCGAGATAATGTAACTAAGTAATTTCCCCGATGTCACTCCGAATGCACACTTTTTAGGATTTAGCCAAAGCTTGAATTTTTCCATTCTATGTAGTATGACACCAAGCTCTTGAATATATGTGGATCTCTTCATGGTCTTTCTTAAGGTGTCATCAATATAATCTTCCATGTTTTTATGCATCATATCATGTAAGATAGTAGTTACTGCTCTTTGGTAAGTTGCTCCTACATTCTTTAGCCCAAATGACATGATATTCCAGCAAAAGGTTCCACATGCATAGGTGAAAGTTGTCTTTTCTTGATCCCTAGGAGCTCTTTTGATCTGATTATAACCAGAGAATCCATCCATTAGTGAGTACATCTCATACCCAACAGTCATATCCACTATTATACCAATTTTAGGCAATAGAAAATCATCCTTTGGACAAGCTTTGTTGAGATCTCTGAAGTCTGTACAAACCCTAATAGATTTGCCTACCTTTGATACAAGTACTATGTTTGGTATCCATTCTGCATAGTCTATAGCTCTGATAAATCCATCTGTTAGCAATTTTTCTAGCTCAGCCTTGACTAGCAGTGCCACATGAGGGTGCATCTTACAAATTTTTTGCTTGTCTAGTTTAACTCTTGGTGTAATAGAAATATGGTGCATGATAAGATTAGGATCTAGGCTTGGCATATTGGAGTATGTCCATGCAAGGTTGATTTTATTTTCTAAAAAGAGAGTGCTGAAATATTTTAACTCTTCTGCTAACAGTGATTGAGGTAAGTGGATGATATGTGGTGTCTCTTGACACCCAATGTTTACTGGCTGAGTTGGTTCAATCAATATACAAGACCTTTCTTGGAAGCGACTTGGCAGTATATCAAGTATCTCACCTTCACGTGCCTTAGAGAGGTTTTCACCCTTAGGTACATCCTTTATTTTCTCTATTTTTGATTCTTACACCGCCACAATGTGGTTTTCGCCATCAAATCTTTTATTTTTCTTTTTTTGATTTTTCGACTAAGATACTTGATATCTATTTCAGTCATGTTCCCACTTTGCTCACTGGTGGAAGAGTCCATTGGTTCAACTACATTAAGATAGTAGGCTAATGTGTAGTCATTGGCAAAGATAGGTACATTCATAGGTTGGTTTTGTAGACTTCAATCAATAGTTTTGGATGTACCAAGTTTAAAGTTTGAATAGGTTTGAGGGAGTTCACGGTATTATCATCATAACATCGAAATGTCAAGTCGAGTTCCAGAATACTACCTTGTGTAAATGTCTCGAGACCAGGAAGAGTTACAACATGATCATTGAAGTGCACGTTAATATTTAGTTGACCAAATCCAACAGACTAACTCCTAGCATCGTTCTCTATGCCATAGTAGACTACATATCGTGGTTCAAAAGTAACAAGATCAGTAGACAGATTCTCGATATTTATGATGTAGGAGTCAGAGTTTGATGTTTAATAGGTATTGTCATAAATAGAACTGTTGTTGGTGCCATCAGAGTCATAGGATGAAGTTTCTGACTCTTCTTCAAGTGACTAAGTAAAAGTATGTATAGTGTCAATACCTACATCTTTGATTCTGCAAGTCCCTTCATGATTTGGTTCATTGATCACTTGTATCTGACAATCCTGTTCACATAACCTTGATGGCTCTGTGAATCTCTATCTTCTACTCCATTCAATTTCTTCTGGACTAATGACTCATTCTATTTCTGTAGCTTCCAATTCTTCTTGTGTAGTTCCATACCTAATTTGTTCTATCTTATTAGAGGAAGATATAGTAGGTGGAGAATTTTCTTATGTTCTTCCTTCTTTTAGCTTTTGTTCATAGTCTTCTTGTCTTTTTAGTATGATTTCCTCTATCTCATTGTGCAACTTTAAGCATATTAGCTCTTGTGCATCCTCTATGAGATTATTAGATTCTTCTGGAGTTTCTGTAGTAGATGTATCTGAGAGATGATTTGGACCCCATTCATACTTGTTCTAGTAAGTTTCTAAATCATCTACTTGTTGTCTACCAGTGTATGTGATTGGAATTTTCAGTGGTGCAAACAATTCTCTGATTATTTCTACCTCTCCTCTCATATCCTCTAGGACTTCTACTCCTTGTAGTGTTGTAGCTGATACCATAAGAACTTGAGTACCGGTTGTTTCCTCTCTCTTGATTGCTAGTTCTTCTTGTGCTTTTTCACACTCTTCTTGAGTCTATTGAGTGTTTACTTCTTGTGATGTTGAAGGCAATATATTTTTCCTCCACTTAGACTGATGATGGGAAGTTTGTTTCTGGTTTGATGTCTTTCTTGGATTGTATCTCAGTCTAGCTTTATCATTTGTAGACTTAGCTTGGAACTGAATAGGTTCAAGAATACCTTCTTGATGTTTTCCTAGAGGACCGGTAATTAAATATCCCATGCGTTGAAACATCTTATAGCCTCAACCATATTGTCTCGGAGAAATCTCACAATGTCATACTTCTTTGTTTTCACTATCTTCTTTGAAAAGCCATTTGAGAACAACATCCTCTTCTATTTTATCTACAAGGGAAGTAGAGGATTGTACAAAGAGACCATCATATATGACATTTGGAGTTGAAGTCTGTGGCTTCATAGCCTCTGACAGTTTTCCCGATTGTCATGGTGAGGGAGGAAGAGAGATTAGTGAAAGTATTGGTTCTATCTCATATCCATCCATGCTATTATCTATGATTTTCAATTTCCTTTGTAAATCCTTCGTCAAGGTTTCAAAACTTTCAACTGTAGAGGCTGCTCTATTATGAGGCACAAAGGTATCAACACTCTTTGGCAATACATTATAGGAGGAGTTTGTATCAACAGGAATACTGACTTCAACTCCGTTAAAAGGAAATTTTAAGCATTGATGATATGTAGATGGAACTGCCTTCATTTCATGAATCCATGGCCTGACCAGCAAGATGTTGTATGAAAGAGGGAGGTTAAGAACCTGAAAAATAACATCTTTCTATAGGTCCTACCCTGATCGGTAATAGTACCAGACATTTAGAAGTTCTTTCTTCTTCATCATAGGATTTGATTGTTATTTTCTTGGCCGGATCAATGACATTTTCAGAAAAGCCCAATTGTGTAAGTAGATTATAGGTACAAATATTCAACCCAACACCTCCATATTTCAAAACATGTTTAACTCAATGTTTATGGTTCATAGCTTCAATGTGCAATGGCTGGTTATGTGGCCGATTAAGTGAGTTATCATCTTCTTGAGAGAAAGTGAGATAATGAGACGAAGTTGGGTGACCCATCATAGATTGAAACTGATCAACATCTAAATCTTTTGGGACATTTGTGGTGAGAAAAGCTCTATTCAAGATCTCTTTATCAGAAAAAGCGATTTTAAGTAATTCGAAGATAGAGATTTGAGCATTCATTTTTTTCAATTGTTCGATAATGCTATAACCAAGAGAGAATGATGAAGGAAACTATTTAGATTTAGCCAAGGTTGTATCTATTTGTTTGTTTGAAGAAGTTGATATGTTTGACGTTGTTTGAGCAGGAGTTGAGGAACTAGCTTCTTGGAGATTAACCTTCCTTTGAGCGCATGTCACAACATTTGCGGTTTGTGATTCATTTTGTTTATCTTTGATTATGATCACATTGCAATATTCAAGTTGGGAAGACTCAATCATGTTGATCACATTGTCATTATTGGTATAGGTGTAATTAAATTTTACACCTCATTTTGATTTTGAGGAATCACCTTGTTCATAAATAGGTAAGGGATCTTTAAAAGCTTTGTGATCAGTATTAGTTATGTGATTTCCAATGACTATTTTGCCAGCGTCGATGAGATCTGGAATCTCATGTTTGAGCTTCATGCAATTATTTGTGTTATGACCTTTATTTCGATGGTATTCATAGTATTCATTTTCTCTCCACCATTTTGGTTTAACTTCTGGATCATATGGCCTAGAATTTTCTGGTAGTGTTATCAGATCATTTGCTAATAAAGTTTTAAACATGGATTTGTATGATTCTTCCAGAGGAGTAAAGTCGCGTTTAGGTTTCAAAAGCCAAGGTTTCTCTTTAAACCACTCTTTTAATTTCTTCGGAGGATTTTCTGCTACAATTTCAGTTGCTTTGAGTGCTTGTGTGCCGCTAGCCAGGTTAAATATTGTGGATTTTGATTTTTCTTTAACAGTGTCTACCACTCCATCATTAACAACGTTTATGTTGTTGTCTTTGCCATATTTCCAATATTTGTTCTTTTATTTGGAACTAGAACCTTGTTGTGTTTCTTTCCAAATTGATATGTCTCCTTTCTTTATAAGAAAATATTCCATTCTGAGGGCAATATCTACCATTTTGTTGAATGAAGGGTACACTTTCATTTGGATACTGTATTTCAATTTAGGGATCAAGTTGTTGACGAAGATATCCATCTTCTCAGAATTTGGAATAGGCCTTGAATATCTAGAGAACATCTTTCTCCAACGTTGAAGGAAAGTGAGAAAGGGCTCTCCTGTTTTTTGTTTGGTATTGTAAAGCTCAATCATAGTGACTGGATGATGAATTTTATAGGAGTATTATTGTAGAAATAATTGGATTAATTCTTCAAAAGTGTTGATTCTCATAGGTAGGCTTGAGAACCATTCCATAGCTTGCCCTCCTAAACTTCTCGGGAAAAGGCACATGAGATATGTTTGTTCGTACATGATATCTATACATAAAGCACAAAATTCTCTGACATGGTCTTGAGGAGCTGAGTTGCCATCATATTTGTGAAATTTCAGAATCGCCACTCGTGAAGGAAATGGAGGCATGTAAAAGTCTTTTCCAAATGGAAATGGGCATATCGTATCGAGAGAATATTGTTTTGATGATTTATCCTTGTTTTTCAGTTATGTGATCTCAGTTTGTAACACTTGTAATTGTTTATTTACCATTTCTAAGGGTGTCTCTTCCTCTTTAGCAATGAGGGTCTCAATGTTATAATTAGTAGGAAGTTTAGCGCCTTGTTTTGCTAGTTTTAGAGAATAGTCTTCTTTTTATATAGACATGATAATCTTCATTATATTTAAGAAATGTTTATCCTTTATACATTTATTTATAAGAGTTTCCATAGGTTCAGAGGCTTCAGAATCGCCAGATGAGGAATCACTGTAAGTGGTATGAATACTAAGATTATCAGAAGCATCATGTGTAGGAGCTCATCTTTCTCGCCTTGCTCTAGATATGGTGGGAGACAAGGGTTGATGAAAAATTAGTATACTTGATGATGAAGGTTTATTACTGACAGGTTCCTTTATGTAAAATGGATTATCTTGATATGAAAAGGATGGTCCTTTGCCTCTGTCATCTTTTTTACTAACACTTCTAGTTTGAGTGGGCATTTTTATGACTGATGTGACCTAGAGTTGTATGTGATGTAAAAGTCAAGATCAAATTTGCAACTATCTGTTCATTTAACATATTGTTTTAGAGAAGCAACTTAGATTTAGTCTGGTTTTAGAAACGATCTATCTTGTATAAGATGTTTATGTAAGTTACCTAGTTTGATTTGAGAGAAGTGACTAAGAGTCAGTTTGGTTTCAAGAATGATCTATCCTGTGTAAGATGTGGTCTAAGTAACTTAAGTTTGATAAGTAGTTGATTGAACTAGCTGAAAGATGATCGACAAAATTGTGCAACACAACGACTCAGGTATACTATTTAGATTTGTTTATGCTCAGGATTATGATAACCAGTTTTATGCTTGTTGTAGACTGTTTTAGACAAGTTTGATTGTTCTGGACTGAAAAAATCAGGAATTCATATGACAAGGTTTACAAAACAAGACAAAAGTTTAATGATTCCAAAATGATGAAAACAATATTTCGTAGGAGTTGCTACCTAGGTTCGCACAACAAGTGGGTAGACTTCAGATGATAAACTGATGAATATGATGATTTTTTGTACAACACAGGATAGAGGCTTAGATGATAATTTCTCAGAACTCGTATGACAATTGATAAAGGGCTAGACGAAAAACTATGAGGATTAGTGAAGTTTCATACGAAAAATACATATGTGGTAGGACGATATTTCAGAAGATTCATATGATAATTTATTGGACAGAGATGAGATTCTGACAGACAGAGTTTTCAATGACTGATGACGGCCAGTTTTGAGATGGACTGAGTTTTTTTGGATGACTGAGGTAGACTAGTTTTTTTTGATACGGGCAGAGTTTTAATCACTGAGTTGTTTATTGTTTTCTCCAGTTTTGGTATTCCAGTTTCGGTTCAGGGATGAAAACACAATAAACACACAATATGTATAATGACTTAAATCACAACATGCTAACCCTATGGAAGTTGGTGAGAGAAGAAAACCTTTTCTTGTAGACTTAGGTACACACCCCATAGCTAATCAGAATACAGCTACTGAGTCTCACACAATGGATTCTCAATGCTATATTAGCTGACTCCAAACGCTAATGGGGGCACAAAATGGCAAGTATCTTGGGAGAGTTACTATCTCTCTTGCACATAGATTATCCCCCCTTTCAGAGTTGAATCAGGTAGCCTCTATCTTATAGTTCTTAGTCAAGAATTCCATTCAAAATTACCCCCTAAAGTCACGGAACCATGATTGAGGCCTATAGCCTGACATGGTACCAAAACAAGTTGTAGTCACATAAATGTGATTGAGACTATGAGGCCTTACAAAATGCTTGATATGAGAGATCTCAAAGAGAAAACTCAAATAATTCCATCCTTTGAGACTTTAATCACTAGAGGCCTATTTATTATAGTGAGTTGGAATGCCCAAGTCTGGTTGTACTCACTTGGGTCATTCTCATAGGGTGATTACTTTTTCCCACTATGACAGGCCTACTAAAGGTACACAAATCTCAAATCTAGAAAAAGCCTCAAGGGTCTTGGTTTCTGATTGTCCGTGTAGACAAGAGCATACTCTCCTACCTCTTAGAATTTTCTTAAAAGATAAAAGATAGATTTGTTCATTAACGAGATAGCAATTTAGGTGCCTAAAAATGAATTTAAAGAATACATGATGTTTACTTCAATTTCCTCAAACAACCTACAAAGACAATGAATGAATAGTGTTAGGTCTTACTTGGAAGGCTAATGTACTGAGAGGGGAGGGGTGAATCAGTACTTCAAAACTTTTCTTGAAAAATAGTTTTACTGATAAACACAAACTATGTATTGTTGATCTCAAAGATATAAAATACTGAAACATAATCATAAAGATAACATGCATCAAAATATCACTCCATAACACAATGATTTTTGGTCACACAGAAACTCTTGGTTAGAGAGAAAAACTGTGGTAGGGATGGCACCCACAACTTCACTACTGTAGTAATCAAGATTGCTCGGTTAGAGCTACATGTTTAGCCATTTCTGATAGCTTACCCTGTTAGGAGTATAAAGATCTTTAGATCTACCTTGCTAAAGGATTTTACAAACACTTCTACAAAATGTTGTACTTGGTTAAAGGATTTACAATTTATAGGCTTTATTAGAGTCTTTTACCCTATTAAAGATTTCTATTACAACTTAATATTTCAATCAAAATCTTTACAAAATATCTGCAACTTCACATCTGAAATGTTATAGCAGACTCTATGTGCTTAATGTGAAATTACCTTGTCCATAACATTTCTCGGTAATTAATAAATCAACTCGGTAACCACTTCTGTATTCTCTGTTCCTTAAACTATTCTCTGAAACCTTCTTGGTAACTTGTGATTATCTCTGTCAATCTTATTCCTTCATGCTTAGCTTAATCATTCCTTCATCTCTCTTCTCTTGATTGACCTGACATGTCACCTTATGTTCATGTACTCAAATTATTCTATTTATATAGATCTCTGAGATGATGATCTGTTCATGCTTCGATCATACAAACATGTTTTATTGAATGAATAAACGTAGAAATTATTTCATTGGATATTCTTCTTCAAAATCATACAAAATCTTAAAATGCAATTTCCTAAATAGTAACAGTTTCATCTTCTCGAACTATGTAACACATTTCACATGAGTGTCCAGGTTTATTGAATTTGGTAACACGTTTTCACTCGGTTTAGATTAACTTGGTATACCTTCTTTGTTGCTCGGTAAACATATAAACCTTACTCAGTAGACAATCTACATATGTCTCAATTCACAGCTCGGTGTGTATCATCTTTGTGACTTGTCTTTCTTTTGTAACCGACACCGGTGACCTTGGTGTTTACCGACTGGACTTTTCAGTAGTATTAACTGACTAGAGTATATAGAATGACTTTGGGCATAAAACTAATGACAACTTAGTAAATAGCAATAATCTCCCCTTTTGACATTAGTTTGGTATGTTTGACAAAACTCCTTTCAAAGTCATAATACAAAATCTATATACTTGTAAAATAAACTGAAATGTCAGTATATACAATGTTCAAATCCATTCTCAAATACATACTCCCCTTATCAATATTCTGTACATAACTTGATGTTCCATGCTCTGTATTTCCATGCTCTTGATGTTACAAGCTCCTGATGTTCCATGCTCCCCCTAACAATTTCAAATGTACACTCAGATATCCTATATACTCAGATATTCATGCTTAGTCATGTGTTAGGTACACTCCCCCTTTTTGACAAACATCAAAACTAGTTACCATTTGGTGGGGGCAACTGATCAAAAATAGATTTATACTTTGTACGAGCTTCTATAAGAGTGTTATTAAGGGCATCCTTGACACTTTCCAGTATTATAATATAAGCTATAATATCAGCTGACAGTGTGATCAAACCATCTAAAGTGCTTCCCTCGACTTGAGTTGACAATTGGGTAGCTCGGTTGATTTGCTCTTGAACTGATGACAAGTGGGGAATAAATAATATTTGAAGAGTCATGATATCCATCCTTATTTTATGCTCTTCATTCCGAAGTTCTAACTGTTGAGCCATAAGTGTTTGTAGCCTTGAATAAAAATTTTGAAGAGAATTTGGCTCGGTAGTCAATTTATTTGAGAGATCGATGATCTCTTTTTCAATGACTTCAGTCTTATTCTTGATATCTTTGATGAAGAATGAAAATGTACATAACTTCTAGAATAAATAAATAATATGCTTGAGTTGAGGGGATAACTGAGCAATGAATTCAATAAGCTTTATTTTACCTATAGCAATTGCTTTCTGTACTTCTTCAATCAGCCTAGCAGTTAGCTCTTTTTCCTTCAGTTTGCTAAGGTATTCTGATGCTTCTACTCCAGATTCCTCTAGTTGAGTGAGTAGTTCATCTAGTTGCACATGGATGACATCATTTTTATTGATGGTAGCTTCAGGTATCATATCTATCAATAATGTTTTGACCTTCTGAGTACTCGGTTCTTCTGTTGTATTGCTATCTGTCTTTCTTGCTCTACTTTGGCTTTACAAAGCTCACCAAATTCTATCAGTGCTTGTCCTTTCAATTTTGTTAGGTCAACATTCGGTAGCACAATAGGCTTTGACAGATCTACCTTAAAACTATTTCATTTTTCTTTCTTCTCCTTTGATGATGCCTTTGCTGATTGAATGGGTACAATGGATTTGGAGACTTGTCCTTCCTCAGTATGTTTCTTGGTAGAGGCAACACTTTTGTCAGTTCCTGTAGCCTCTGTTGTAGCCTTTAGTGTTTCCTTGCTTTGAATTTCAGTGGCAATTATCTCGGTGCTTGAAGGAACTTGAGAAGTTTGCTCGCCGGTGGCCTGAGAGGTAGGTTCATCTTGTTTATCCTTTGGAGCCTCTGTGCCTTCATCTGTGTCCTAAGGTTTCTTGGCTGAGACTTGTTGAGTGAGCGGAGGATAGGACTTGACTTGTTCCAAAACTAATTCACTAGACACCAGTTTGGCATAGGTGCTTCCTTCTATCATCTCTCCTTCCTGTGCTTCAGTGTCTATGACATCCTCATCTAACTGAATAGTGGAAGTAGGATCTTTCTCAGTGATGTCAACTATTTCTTCTTCACCTTTTGGCTCTTCAGTTTGAATCCTGAATATCTTCTTCCATTTCTCTTTGGTTTCATTTTCAACTTCAAGATATAGTCCATTCATCATTTTTAAGGCCCTTTGTTTTACTTGATAATTTGTCTGGTAGTTTTTCAAGTGATCTCTTATTTCATCTACCGACATATCTGGAAAGAGATGTACCAAAACTCTTTCTCTTATTTGCTTCTCTGATTCCATAGCATACTTCCATCTATTATCAATATGTTAGTATAATGCTTCTAGAAGAAAACCAATCACTTCCAATGGAACTACTTGAAACTTGAGAAGTGTACTAATTACAGTATCTTCTATTTTCCTCTTCTCTTCATCTATTCTAGTATCATATTTTACATATCTAAATGACCCAAATCCACCATATTCCTTCAATTTTGCACAAAAAATTGTCGACACTATGTACATCTTCCTTTGTGCTTTTTACAATCTGAAGTTTATTTACATCTTCTGACTCTGTGTCACTTTCCAAAATTAGTTTTCTATTCTTCTTTCTATAGGTTTTTTTAACCTTAGGTATTTCTACATTCTTTTAATTCTTACCAGGTGACACAACAGATGATCTAGTGTTCGGTCGCTTCATTGGTGGGGTCGGTGATACCTTGGTTGCATCTTGTTTCTTTCTTTTCAAAATTTTGCCCTTTGGCAACTTGGTGCTCAGTGTAATTGCTGCTTCTTGAGCTTCAAATTCTTCCTCGATTGAAAGTTGATCACTCTTAGTAGAAGTGGAGGTATAACCTTCTCCAAACTTTTTAGTTAAATCCTTGATCATTCTGGTAGCTTTTTCGGCAGCCTTCAGAACATCGATGCTCATTTTTACTTTCTCTTTCACCTCTTCATAGATGCCATATCTTTTCTCAGTAGCATGCCTTGGAAGTGCTAAAAAGGAATCTATCTGTTGTTGAGAAATGTCAAAATCTATCTCATAACCCATAGGCGGTAATGATTGAGTCATGGGTTCTATTGCATTGACATAACAGTAGTCTGTATCCAATTCAAAACATATAGTATCCTTGTATTTTTCCACTAGCTGAGGTGGAATCCTATACCTGCTATGCATCTTTTCCTGGAATTTATTGAAGTAGTCATCCATTATCATATTGAAATTATCACCTAGTTGATTGATGAAATCATTTATTTGATGGGTGATAGGTTGGTGTAATTCCGAAACAACGTTGCCAATTGATGGAAATAATTTCTAAAAATAGAAGAACAAACACACTAGGAGTGACCCAAACTTTAGTGTGTTAGCAGTATTATTCTTCTTCGGTTTCCCTATTGTATTTAGATTTTCAAAAAGATTCTTCAACAACACTTCACATAAATCAATTTGCATACCCATTTTAACAATTTTATAGGCCAAATCTATAGCTGCACACGGTACACTATTTTCTCTTGCTGACTGGAAGAAACAATAACCAATAACTCTAATAGCAAAATTAAGTTATGCATCTGTCACATTGTTCAACTTAAGACCTCTGCTATCAAACTCAACACCTATTAATGTTATCAATTCCTTCAATGAAATCATCTTTAGTGGTCGGGCATGGTCAAATATAGGGTATCCGATTATTATGTGAATAATCTCCTTGGTGATCTTGAAAGGTTGTTCCTCTAGCCACATAAAATCGTCTTGTACTCGGCTCAAGACAAATTTGACCCATTGGGGTTTGAAGACTTGAGGATAAGTTAGGGCTTCGGTTAATCCCTTGACTTTTATATGCTCAAACTTGCTATCCAGATTTCCATCGGTGCACAATTTATCATACATATCCTTAATCTCAGTATGACCTAGCTCATCAGCTCTGCACTTGGTATAAAATCTAACATCTTCTATCAACAGAACCCTATCCGGAATAAGAGAAAATTCAGTTTTCTCATTAGGTTCGGAAGCCACTTTGGGACGTAAGGTGTATTTTAGTGTAGCCTTCTCAATGGTTTCTACTACAACAGGTTTCTGAACTTTGGGGGCCATTTCAAACTGAAATTCTACTTACGAAGTAGCTTAGGGTTTCAAATAACCAAAAAATGCTTTCAACTTAGTAAATACTTTGCAAATAGTCACAACTTGACTTGGTCAGTTAATTGCTAAAAATATGACTTTAGATTTGCTAAATACATTGAATTCACTCTTGGGAATGTTTTGATCACCTTTTGAGTCGCTCTGCTCTGCACTTTGAAAACTGGTAAGTAAAAGAATGACCGCGCTCAATACTTTAAATATCTCCTTTTGACCTTATTGGGATTCGTGAGGTTAGGTTAAATAGGCATTAAATGCACTTGGTTTTACTTTACTGACTAACTTTATTATAAGCTTTTACCGACTAGGCAGGTTTAATACTTTTACCGACTTCTCTGGTAAATCAAAAGACTAGATAATTTTTCAAACTTTCTATTGCATCTTAGCTATGCAGATTTTGGAATTAAGTGCATAAATATATAGGAACTATTAAGATCTAACCTTTGAGAATGTAGTCCCTCCATACCTTTATGGACTAATTTGAAGTAGATGCACCTAACTCGATAGGTAAGGTGCTTCCTTCATTAGTTAACACATTTTCCTTCTTTTTCCAAAATTTCTGCAATTTGCTTCTTATCTCCTTAGTATCTCCTCTCGGTTGGTCTCTGCAGTCTTTAGCTATGTGTCCAACTTTGTGACAATGAAAACATGCCATTCTTGGATTTCTCCATGATCTCCGGTTGTTCATTCCAAACCTTATCATACAGTTTGCACTTATATGTCCATATCTTCCACAACATTCACACCAAATTCTTGTATTGTAATCCCATGGTATGAAGTATATTATCGATTGAGATTTGTGTCAGTTCGGTAGCTTCTAGTGTTTGCTCGGTGTGGAGTCCTCATATAGTTTTTCTTCTTAAACTAACATTTCTTAGTATTGTGTCCATATCTATTGCAATTTTTGCAAAACCCTTTGTATTTTGCCTTTTGATAGTTATTGACAGACTTTGTTCTATATTTCTTAGATGTATGACCATACTTATTGCAATTGTAACAATAACCATAAAACCTAGTAACATCTGGTTGCTTACCTTTTCTAATCTGGCAAACGTTGGCAGTATGTCCTTATTTTCCACAATAGTTGCAAATAGGCTTCTTGTCCTTGATGTTCTCTTTGTTTCTAGCTTGCTTGGATGATTCTCCTTTCTCAATGGTGTTGATCCCTTTCTCGGTAGAGTTGTTTCCTTTGTAATCGAATCCTGCATTTTTATTGGGTTTTCTCATATTCAATTGCCCATCCAACATTTTTTATGCTTCATGGATTTTCCTCAATGTTTCTTTTGACTTCTTTTCTGCTTCCAGGTCATCGGTCAATCTTGATATTTCAAGTTCAATGCTTGGTTCTCATTTTCTTTTAGTGTAGCTTCATGATGTGCATAGTCCAATTGATGAGACAGATTATGTTGAACTACAGTCATCCTTGATATTTCCTCATTCTTTGCAGACACCATTGCTTCTAGCTGTTGTTTTTCTCCTTCTATAATTCTCTTATTATCTTCAGCTATTCTCAATGCATCAAGATTTTCAGTCATCTGTGTGCTAAAATACTCATGTTCCCTTCTCATTGCTTTTAGTTGTTCATTAAGTGCTTTGTTCTTTTCTTTTAGTTTTGCAATCATTTCTTCAGATTCTTTTGACATGCTATTCTCAGATGATGTCTCAATTTGTTCCACCAACTCTTGTGAGTCCTGTAAATCATCAGACAACCTTCTTCTGACTTCTAGTGATCTCTACATTTGCCTCTACATATCTACAATCATTTGATTAGCATGATCCAACTCTTCTTGAAGATTCACAATCCTGCAAGATTGTTTATAGCCTTCCATTGATATGATCTTTCTCTTTAGGCTGTTAGACCCTTTACAGAGAATATAGCTCTGATACCAATTGTTAGGTCTTACTTGGAAGGCTAATGTACTGAGAGGGGAGGGGTGAATCAGTACTTCAAAAAATTTCTTGAAAAACAAGTTTACTGATAAACACAAACTATGTATTGCTGATCTCAAAGATATTAAATACTGAAACATAATCATAAAGATAACATGCATCAAAATATCACTCCATAACACAATGATTTTTGGTCACGCAAAAACTCTTGGTTAGAGAGAAAAACTATGGTGGGGATGGCACCCACAACTTCACTACTGCAGTAATCAAGATTGCTCGGTTAGAGCTACATGTTTAGCCATTTCTGATAGCTTACCCTGTTAGGAGTATAAAGATCTTTAGATCTACCTTGCTAAAGGATTTTACAAACACTTCTACAAAATGTTGTACTTGGTTAAAGGCTTTACAATTTATAGACTTTATTAGAGTCTTTTACCCTGTTAAAGGTTTCTATTACAACTTAATATTTCAATCAAAATCTTTACAAAATATCTGCAACTTCACATCTGAAATGTTATAGCAAACTCTATGTGCTTAATGTGAAATTACCTTGCTCATAGAATTCCTTGGTAATTAATAAATCAACTTGGTAACCACTTTTGTATTCTCTGTTCCTTAAACTGTTCTCTGAAACCTTCTCGGTAACCTGTGATTATCTCTGTCAATCTTATTCCTTCATGCTTGGCTTAATCATTCCTTTTTCTCTCTTCTCTTGATTGACCTTACATGTCACCTTATGTTCATGTACTCAAATCATTATGTTTATATAGATCTCTGAGATGATGATCTATTCATGCTTCGATCATACAAACATGTTTTATTGAATGAATAAACTTAGAAATTATTTCATTGGATATTCTTCCTCAAAATCATACAAAATCTTAAAATGCAATTTCATATGTAATAACGGTTTCATCTTCGCGAACTATGTAACACGTTTCACATGAGTGTCTAGGTTCATTGAATCTAGTAATATGTTTTCACTCAGTTCAAATTAACTCGGTATACCTTCTTTGCTGCTCAGTAAACATATAAACCTTCCTCGGTAGACAATTTGCATATGTCTCGGCTCACATCTTGGTGACTTGTCTTTCTTTTGTAACCAACACTGGTGACCTTGGTGTTTACCGACTGGACTTTTTGGTAGTATTAACTGACTAGAGTATATAGAATGACTTTGGGCATAAAACTAACGACAGCTTAGTAAATAGCAACAAATAGTCATATTGTCTTTGTTTGACAAGCATTCTGCAAAAACTGATTAGGCTGTGAAAATTCCTCAGACAAATAAACAACTAGGTAGAGTTAGCATTAGTATGATCAAAATTCAATAAAGAACCTGAAAAATGCAGTCTATTTTTGGCACAAAAATACAGAATATCGTACGACAATTCTCACCGAACCGTACGATAATTCGTATGATACCTGCATTTTGTCATGCGGGCATGTGGGAAAACTCATACAATATTTCACAGTAACTGTACAGACAAAAATCCAAAAAATAAATCTCAAAAATAAGAAAAAGTTAGTCTTTGAGGTGGAAAGATGTAGTCTCTAGCCCCATGGTGGGCACCAGAAATGTGTGTGTGAAAAGTGAAATAAGTATCTGCAAGATTTAAGATACAACAACACTTCAATTAAGTAATTGCATGTATGGTTAGATAGATATAAGCATGAATAATAAAACCATAACAAATCGACCCATTGCCTTCTAAACGATGCGAGTATAGACTTGCTCTCAGATTTGTATAAGCAATGTCAGTGACTAGACTACACCAAGATGAATAATTTAATCTATATGAGCATAATATTAAGCAAAATGGATCCAAGATGGATGCAAGATTTAAGCTAGATGGATGAATAGAAAGCTAAATGAATTCAAGCAATCATAATTGAACTAAATATGCAAAAAGCTAAACTAAGATGCAATAATCTCAAAAAAACACAATATCTTCAATGACTCCAGAGAAAAAATTGCATAATAACAATAAATCTCCAGGGTGTTTTGAATGAGAGATTTAGGCTGAATTTATAGATAATCAAAAGAAAGACCAACGGTCAAAATCAATTAGCAATGAGTGGTTGAGATTATTCAAGAAAAAGCACAATTTAGGATAATTGAAATAATTGAGGGATCAGATTCAGTTAACCTTGAGATAGATTCCAATTATAGTTTGATTGAAATGCATTCAGATTATAAGTTCGAATTTGTATTGGAGATAAAATTCAATTAATTCCATGCACTTGTGATAAAAATAGGTGATTCCATGCGATTTCTTTGATTTATTCAAGAAAAAATTCTTTTCAATGCAACTGAACTTCTTTCTCAAAAGCTTTGAGTTCCAATTTTAGAGAAGATTGATAATTCAATTTAATTACTTTTCTGATTTCAAGTTATCTCAATTTAGAAGAAGAAATAATATCTCAAGTTTGATTTCTCTCTCAATTCAATTCTTTTATTTTATTTTCAATTTAACTCTTTCTTTGTAATTAATTCCTCTTTTGTAATAAATTAATTCCCTTTTTATGATTAAATGGAAAATTTATTAATTAATTAAATATGCTAGGATATTTAATAAATTAAATAGGATAATTGATCAAAATGATTTACTTGGAATGATTTAATTAATATAGAATGATTAACTGGCCATGTGACATTTAATGATTGAAGAATTAATTAATTGTGTGCTCAAAGTTGATTTAATTGCCTTCGGTTAAGACCTTGGTGATGTTGTTGAGATTAGGGGCCCATGGTTTAGGTGACCATTTTAGGGTATTACATTTGCCCCTCTTTGAATTGATGTGTGAGCAATGCGTTGGTTCAAATAATAGTTGATGTCTAGGAGATACCCGTTTTGAACTTGATTGATCATGAACTAGATGAAGAGCGAGGTGTTTGGCTTATTTTGAAGCGATGAAACTGAACAGAGTTGATTAAAGCCCCCTCAGGAGCGAAATCAAAAGATAGCAAGGGTACATGATAATGTTAGGCAATTTTTGCTAATGATAATTATTTGAGCATGAAGAACGATTCAAAGGAATATTTGAAGATTTAACGATGATTGATGAGAAATTGAGCACAAATTGAAGAAAGAATGAGCATTTGATGAAAGTGCTAAGTGGTTCAAGTTGTGCGAATTTGACTAGGAGAATGATCTCGGATTTTGATTTCGATCCCGAAAATGGAATTAGGACGGATGAATTAGCTTAGGGTACAACTTTCATGTCCATTGGAGCAAGTTGTAAAATTAGGGTTTTGGCTATATAAGGGGTCCAAGTGTCATTTTTAATTCATTTTAACCTCTCCAAGTTTGAAATTTGAAAAGCCTCTTGTGAAGAAAAATGGCCATTCTGATCCAGGAGCATCGATTCGAGCACCAAAGATGACATAATCGACCACAGAACTACGAGCCAACGATAAGTGATCAATCTTAAGCCTTTGCATTTCATCAAATTTGAATTTTTGTTGAGTTTTTTGCTTTTTAAAGTCACTGAAAATCATTTAATATCGTTTTGTCGTGCGATAAGATATTTTTTTTCGTACAAAAAAATTGTCTATCGTATGATTTATCATTTTAGCCTATATGTTTTTTTGTGTGGAGTCATCCCATGTCTTGTACAAGAGTTTTCTTGATAGCCCATATTATTGTGCAATAGTATACCATATATCATATGAGAATCTTTTATCGTTCGACATATATTCCTAACTCATATGAGTTTTTGCTTTCACTATGAAAACTTGTATGGAAAACAGTGAGCATTTGTAAGGATCAAAACATGAAATTTTGATTTGGCATTTTATGTATTTGGATTTGTGTGATGTTTAACATGTTTCGTAGAACAATTTGGATGACTTCCTGATGCTCCGTTGTTTGATTTTTGTAGGTTCTATTGCCACATATCTTGTTTCGGTGTGTCTATCCTCCGATGATGAGGCTAGTGTGTGAGCTATCAGATATTGATAGAGAACATATTGATTTGTGCGGCTTTAGTCACCTTTTAGAGATGCCTGATATCATGTGAATCACGGGATTCTTACTACACTAGTTGAGCATTTCCATTCAGAGCATAACACCTTCCATCTACCAGTTGGAGAGATGACCATTACACCAAAGGATGTGTATAGGATTTTGAGGATTCTATTTGCTAGGGATAAGGTTGACTATGATTCTGCTTAGCGACTTGGTATCTTAGCCTTGAGACACATATTTCACAATAAGGACATTCTTGAGTGGGCTATCACTTGGGATGATATGATGGCTATGTGGCTGGGCTAGGATGCTCGAGAGACTACTGTCTGAGCCTGAGAGATTAGGGTGGGGATCTTGCTTATTATCCCACATGTATCATGAGATGCATGAGATTGCATACAGGGATGGGAAGAGCATGGCGGCAGGAGTCTTGGTTCTTTAGATATGGGTATGGGAGCATATCCCAATTTGTAGAGCTATTGTTGATGATGCTAGAGATCCACACCAACCGATTGTATATAGATATTCTAGATATGTTACTTAGCCCCATCTGGGAAAGACAAAGTATTGGAGATGACAGCTCAATGATCTTATCATTGTAGTATGGAGACCATATAGGGGTCTGGAGCTGTGGGATAACTAGAGAGCTTAGCAGAGAGACATGTTCATAAATCATCCTCTTATTGGCAGACCGGTGGCCATTATTGATCGATTCGTTGTATCGAGGGTTATGAGGCAGTATGGCAGACCTCAGGGGATATCACAAGAGTTCACTGCCTACGCCCGATATGGTGAGGAGGAGAGACGAGGATGGGCCTCTAGGTTTTCCTACACATTGAGCATGCAGGAGCTAGTTGGATTGCAGCGACAACGATGGGACTATTTGGAGGATATTGCAGATGTGGGGGTATTGTCCCAGTACAGGGATTGATTTGAGAGACATCCCTTCCCTAGATTTACATATCCTGCGGAGCATGCACCTCTCATATAGGAGGCTAAGGATGAGGCCCTTGTACATGCACAGGTATAGGGACAGGCACGGGGATGGAGAGCGGCAGTTCCTAGTGTTGTGCTCTGTGAAGTGTACCTGTACCTGCAACCACAATGCACTCAATAAATTATTACAAGCATGGTTAGAATATTTAAATCAAAGAAAGACAAAACCATAGCTAACCGACTTATTGCCTCCTAGTAAGTGCGAGTATGAAAAATGCTCTCAGATCTTATTATGCAAATTCTAGTGACTTGAATACACTTAGATGGAGGATTTGATGCAAGAAAATGCATGATCTAGCAAGAATAGCATGATTAAGCTACATGAATGATTGATCTAGCATGATTAAACTAAGATTTAAGCTAAAATTGAGCATGATAACATTGCTAAAACTAATAAACTATAAGCTAGATGCCTATAATAACAATGCATAAGATGAGAATGAGATGAATCAAATGATATGCAAGAATGATATGAAATTGGTACATGAAATTGGGACATGAAATTGGGACCTTTTGAGCTCCAAAATGAGGTGTATTTATAGGATTTTCAAGGCTAAGGGTGATGTGGCAAGAATCAATGGTCCAGATTGATCTGAAGATATCAATGGTTAAATTGGAGGAGGATGGCAAAGGGGGTTGGATTAAAGGGAACATCTATCATCTCTATGGTGACAAGTGTCAAGAGGCTTCTAGAAGGGGTTAGGATGAAAGGGAACTTAGTGACAAGTGTCACAAAGGGTCTAGAAGATGCTGGATGAAAGGGGACATGGTGGTAGGTAGAATGGGTTAGGTTTAGGAATGGTTAGTTTTAGGAGTGGTAGAAGTTAGGAGAATTTGAATTTAAAAATTCAAATAATGGGAAAAGGATAATTAATCTCAACAACTCATGAATTTGATTTGTTTTAATTAATTAGGGGATTAGAAGAAATGAATTTGGATGGAGAGAATTAATTAATTTGAATTAATTAATTAAAGGGGTGAAATGAACCTGTTAAATAAATCCTTAGATTTATTAATAAGTAGATGAAAGGGGAAATTTAATCAAATTGCTTAGTGGATCCAATTAAATAAGAAAGGAGGATTAATTAAATAATTTCTTATTTAATTAATTATCTTCAAACCATTTTTAGGTGTATACACCTAGGCGGGTAGGAGGTGATCCGGGTGCTAGCAGCAATAGGGTACCAACTAGGGGGAGACGACATTAGAGAGGGAAGGGTGGATCCCTTGGAGCTATTGGTGTGGGGGTTAGTGGTGAATGGGAAACAAAGGGTGGAGGTGAGGAGGAGCGAGCAACTCCTAGATAGGTACTACAATAGAGGGATGAGAAGGGTGGAGATGGAGGCAGAGAGGGAGGCCAAGATGGAGGTGGAGAGCCTGTGAGAGAGAAGGAGGCAGAAGACCCACTATGGTCCATGAGAGCTAGATTAGCAGGTCTACAGTCACATGTGACAGTGGCTCAGACACAACTTGCAGAGGGAGACTGACAACTGGCAAAGATCAGAGAGGAGTGCGATCGTCAGCTCGCCGAGATGAGGGAAGAGCAAGATGCTCTTTAGTAGGAGACATTGCATCAGACTAGCCGAGAAACTTATTATGTTGCAGTATATAGCATAGCAGTTCCAGTAGTGCAATAGGTTGTCCCATATTCTCAGTATATGGCTCAATCTGAGGGAGCTCGGGCACCTAGGCAGGATGCTGGTCAGCAGGGTCCACCTCCTCCACCACCTTGCAATGAGGGAGAGGTAGGGAGATATATTTTTTATAGCTCCTAGATTTTGTTATATACCCCATTTTTTGTAGCCTATAAGATTCTTGCTCCGATGAGACATTGTATATGACAATTGATATCATTTGTATACTGAGAATTGTATGATATATATATGAGATCTTAATTTGATTTCATCATACTTGTGTTGATTGATTTATAAGATGTTTTTCTATATGATTTATTCTATATGTATGCATATCTTTTCAATATGGATGTATGTAATGCAGATGAATATGGATGTTCTTTTTTTGTTTCTTTTTATATGCAAATAAATGATGAAAATGAGTAACAAGTAATGCAAAAATAAAAAATAAAAAAATTGTATGCAATAATATGAATGCAAATGAATGTGTATAATAAAATGTATGGATCCATATAAGATTCTTATGTATGCAGCTAACATCTCAATACACAATTACTCAATTAGAGAAATGATGAAAAAGAGACCACTTAGCCGAGAAATGATGATGCTTCAAACTCTCATTCAGAAAATAAAGAGATCATTGTTATCATGCAGAAATCACTTAAAATGCATAAAATGTAGAATGAATACAACCTAAACCTAGTCACTGGATGTGGAATGCTTATTTTTCATCACTAAACGTTTACAAACATAGCAGGAAGAATAGAGTTCCTTTTTTTTTGTGTACAGTTTTAATTATCTTGTCCGCAATGACCCTTTTTTCTTTCATATCCTTGGACAGATGACACATGCATCCAGATTGCACATTAAAGAAATTCCCTCAAAATAGAGAAAGAAATGATGCCAACCTCCCTTTAGCATACAAATAAGAGGAGTCGAGGTATGTGTGGTGATTTCACCTTGATGTGAAGGCACTTATCATAGACACCCAGCTGATTAGATATTTCCAGATCAGCAGAAAACAAAGAAAATATTATGCCCCCAATCCTTGCTCCTCTTAGTGAAGATAGACTTCCTAGAGTTACTCAAAGGGAATAATAATCAAAAACCAATATAAAAGACAACACACAAAGAAAATTTCATGCATATGTCAAACTGTTTAGTGATTATTTTCAATAATGTTCTTTTACTTGTTTACTCAGTGATAAAATTCTTTAGTAGTTAGGAGACAAGTTATTGACTCAGATTGGACGATCGAGTATCATTGGAAGAAAGATGACTTGGTTGATACTGCTCAGGACACCTAAAATGCTCAGTCGATTACCCTAAGACTAGGACATTGATCAGTTTCAAGCCACGAGGATTCCAAAAGAGCCAGGATGTTACAAAAGTGACTAAAAGATATGTATAAGTGAAATCAAAGATGCAGAAAAGTGGGAAATGCCAACGTTGTGTTGAAAGATGGAGCGCTGGAGTACAAGAAGCGCCTATTTGCCAGGTTTTCACCTGCTTGGCAAAGTTTTTTTTTTTTTTTTTATCAAGACATTTTATGATTTTTTTCAACACTTTTTAGCTGTACATGTCACTGGAGCAAAGAATACTAAGTGAAGAATTTTTTCAAGAGGATGGTGTTGATTGGTTCATGGAGTTGTTCTCCTTCTGATGTTGAGAGTTCATAGGCACCAGAGCCAAAGATTGCAATAACGATGTAGGGACCCAACCAATTGGGTTCAAACTTCCCTTTGTTGTCTCAGAACTGTTGATTTTTAGGATTTTCTCTTAGAACAAGGTCACCAACTTGAAATTCTTGTTGTTGAACCTTCTTGTTATATCCTTTAGACATTCTCTTTTGATACACTCTTAGATGATCAAATGCCACTTGCCGACGTTCATCCAATAACTCGAGTTCTTGGAATCTAGATATTATGTAGTCTTCATCGGTAACGAGACCTTGCAAAGAAACTCTTAGAGATAGTATTTCCACCTCAATAGGTAAGACTCCTTCGGATGCATACACCAAAGAAAAAGGTGTAGCCCCAGTAGGTGTTCTGATACTTGTTCTATAAGCCCATAGTGTAGGATTGAGCTACAGATGCCAATCCCCTCTAGATTTATTTACTGTTCTGTGTAAGATAGTCAGCAAATTTTTGTTAGATCCTTTAGCTTGTCCATTACCTTGAGGGTAATATATGGATGACCGATGCTGTTTAATTTTGAATTTTTCACAGAGCTCGTCTAGATCTTTATTCTTGAATTGCCCTCCATTGTCAGTCACAATGGATGAAGGTATACCATACCTGTAGATGATATAGTTAAGGATGAACAGAGCTACTTGTTTACGAGTTGCTTTGATTAGTGGAACCGCTTCTACCCACTTAGTGAATTACTCAATGGCAGTTATGATAAACTTATGTCCATTAGATGATGCAGGATATATTTGGCCAATGAGATCAAACACCCATTGTTGAAAATGCTAATGTGTAATGAAGGGTATGAGATCCCTTGCTGGAGCATGTATAAGATTCCCATGTAGCTAACACTTTTGACAAGTTTTAGCAAACTTTATAGCATCTTTCTCCATATATGGCTAGTACTAGCCAGCCCTTAGTAGTTTTTGAGCTAAATTTAGACTATTTGAATGAGATCCACAAATACCTTCATGGACTTCAGATAATGCGCATTGGGACTCTTCAGTTTCTAGACACCTAAGAAAAGTACTATACAAACATCACCTAAATATATCGTTAGCGATGATGATGTACCGTGAAGCATTTTAGGTTAGGTTCCTTTTCTCATTACGGGTAAGATTACCAGGGATAATTTGGTCACGCGGGTAAGAGTAAATGTGGCTATAATGAGATGAGTCATGTCTGATAATAGAACAGACCATCTGGGACTCAGGAGAATCATAGTCGGGATAATTTAACTCTTCCACCAGGAATTCAAAGTGAAAATTAGATTCTTTTAACTCTGGTATAGATGCCAAGGTGGCCATAGCATCTGCTACTCTTTTTGTTGATCTGAGAATCTATTGAAATGATACAAAAGTAAATATTTATTGAGATCATCAACCATTCTCTTATAAGGCATCAGTTTCTCATCTCGAGTCTGATATGTGTTATTGATTTGATTGATGATTAGCTATGAATCTCCGTAGATGTGTAATTCCAAAACCTTCCATTCAATAGACAACTTGATCTCATTTACCAAAGCTTCATGCTCTGCAATGTTATTTTTGCACGGGAAGAGAATCTTGTAAGTCTTTGGGATTGAATATTTTTGAGGAGTAATAAAAAGTATTCTATCATCGGAACCATATTTATGTGAAAGACCCATCAAAGAACATCTTCCATTATTATTGAGTAAGGTGCATGATGGATTCATCTAGAAATTCTATGTGCAAAGGTTGACTATCTTCAAGTGGAGCATTAACAATTTGATCAGTAATGACCCATCCTTTGATGGCTTTGCATTATACATATTCAATATAAAATTATGTAAGAACCATGACCTATTTAGCCAATCTTCCTGTAAGTGTTGCTTTGGTGAGAAGATATTTGAGCAGATCCATCTTAGCCACCAACTTGATTGAATGTGCTAACATGTAGTGTCTCAATTTTTGTGATGCAAAGACTAATGCCAAACATGCATTTTTTATTATAGTATAGTTCATTTCATAAGACACCAAAGTTTTGCTTATATAATATATAGCTCTTTCCTTTTTATTCTCATCCCATTTTTCCAAAAGTGCCCCCAGTGATGTATCAGTAGCTGATATGTATAGAATCAATGGTTTACCTTGAATTGGTGGCATCAATATTGGTGGATTAGATAGGTATTCTTTGATTTGTTAAAGGTGTTGTTCACATTGCTGATCCTAGTTGTATGTCACTCCTTTCCTTAATACTTTTGTGAAGGGTTGAGCTTTATTTGCTAGCTGAGAAATAAAGCATCTTATTTATTGGAGACGTCCTTTTAAACTTATCATTTGACTAATATTCTTAGGAGGTGGCATTTCCTTTATAACTTGGACCTTCTTAGGATCAACATCAATTCCTTTCTTTGAGATAATGTAGCCAAGTAATTTCTTTGATGTCACTCCAAATGCATACTTTTTTAGGATTTAGCTGGAGCTTGAATTTTTCCATTCTATCTAGTATGAGGCCTAGCTCTTGAATATGTGTGGATCTCTTCATGGTCTTTACTAAGGTGTCATCAATAGAATCTTCCATGTTTTTATGCATCATATCGTGGAAGATAGTAGTTACTGCTCTTTGGTAAGTTGCTCCTGCATTCTTTATCCCAAATAGCATGATATTCCTGCAAAAGGTTCCCCATGCACAGGTGAAACTTGTCTTTTATTTATCCCCAGGAGCTATTTTGATCTAATTATAACTGGAGAATACATCCATTAGTGAGTACATCTCATAACCAGCAGTCATATCCATTATCATACCAATGTTAGGCAATGGAAAATCGTCCTTCAGACAAGCTTTGTTGAGATCTCTGAAGTCTGTGCAAACCCTAATAGATTTGCCTGCCTTTGATACAAGTACTATGTTTGATATCCATTTTGCATAGTCTATAGCTTTGATAAATCCATCTTTTAGCAATTTTTCTAGCTCAACCTTGACTAGCAGTGCCACATGAGGGTGCATCTTACAGAGTTTTTGCTTGCCTAGTTTAACTCCTGGTGTAATAGAAATATGGTGCATGATAAGATTAGGATCTAGGCCTGGCATATCAGAGTATGTCCATGCAAAGTTGGTTTTGTTTTCTAAAAAGAGAGTGCTGAAATATTTTAACTCTTCTACTGATAGTGATTGAGGTAAGTGGATGATATGTGGTGTCTCTTGACTCCCAATATTTACTGGCTGAGTTGGTTCAATCAATATAGAAGACCTTTCGTGGAAGTGACTTGGCAGTATATCAAGTATCTCAATTTCAAGTTCCTCAGAGAGGTTTTTACCCTTAGGTATGTCCTTTATTTTCTCTATTTTTGATTTTGACACCGCCACAATGTGGTTTTTGTCATCAAATCTTTTATTTTCTTTTTTTGATTTTTGTGACTAAGATACTTGATATCTATTTCAGTCACGTTCCCAATTTTCTCACTGGTGGAAGAGTCCATTGGTTCAACTATATTAATATAGTAGGCTAACGTGTAGTCATTGGCAAAGATAGGTACATTCATAGGTTGGTTTTGTAGACTTCAGTCAATTAGTTAAGGATGTACCAAGTTTAAATTTTGAATAGGTTCAAGGGAGTACAAGGTATTATAATCATAACTTTGGACCAACAAGTCGAGTTCCAGAATACTACCTTGCATAAATTTCTCGAGACCAGGAAGAGTTACAACATGATCATTGAAGTGCACGTTAATATTTAGTTGACCAAATTTGACAAACCAACTCCTAGAATCATTCTCTACACCAAACTGGACTACATATCGTGGTTCGACAGTAATAGGATCAGTAGATAGATTCTCGACATTCATGATAGAGGAGTCAGCGTTTGATATTGAATAGGTACTATCATAAATAGAATTGTTGTCAAAGTCATCAGAGTCATACGATGAAGTTTCAGACTCTTCTTCAAGTGATTGAGCAAAAGTATGTATAGTGTCAAAACCTACATCTTTGATGCTACAAGTCCCTTCATGATTTGGTTCATTGATCACTTGTATCTGACAAACCTGTTGACATAACCTTGATCTCTCTATGAGTCTCTGTCTTCTACTCCATTCAACTTCTTCTAGACTAATGACTGGTTTTGTTTCTATACCTTCCAATTCTTCTTGTGTAGATCCATACCCGATTTGTTATATCTTATTAGAGAAGATATAGTAGGTGGAAAATTTTCTTGTGTTCTTCCTTCTTTCAACTTTTGTTCATAGTCTTGTTGTCTTTTTAGTCTAATTTCCTCTATCTCATTTTGCAGCTTTAAGCATATCAGCTCTTTTGCATCCTCTATGAGATCATTAGATTCTTCTGGAGTTTCTGTAGTAGATGTATCTGAGAGATGATCTGGACCCCATTCATACTCATTCGAATTAGTTTATGAATCATCTACTTGTTGTCTACTAGTGCATGTGACTGGAATTTTCAATGGTGCAAACAATTCTCTGATTCTTTCTACCTCTCCTCTCATATCCTCTGGGACTTCTACTCCTTGTAGTGTTGTAGCTAATACCATCTAAAATTGAGTACCAGTTGTTTCCTCTATCTTGATTTCTAGTTCTTCTTGTTCTTTTTCATACTCTTCTGGAATCTGTTGAGTGTTTACTTCCTGTGATGTTGAAGGTAATACCTTTTTCCTCCAGTCAGATTGATGATGGGAAGTATGTTTCTGGTCTGATGTCTTTCTTGGATTGTATCACAGTCCATCCTTATCATTTGTAGACTTAGTTTGTAGATGAATAGGCTCAACAATACCTTCTTGATGTTTTCCTAGAGGACCGATACCTGAATATCCCATGCATTGAATCATCTTATATCCTAGACCATATTATGTCAGATAAATCTCACAATGTCTTACTTATTTGTTTTCACTATCTTCTTTGAAAAGCCATTTGAGAACAACATCCTCTTCTATTTCATCTACAAGGGAAGTAGAGGATTGTACAAAGATATCATCATATATGATATTTGGAGTTGAAGTTTGTGGCTTCATGGCCTCTTATGGTTTTCCCAATTTTCATGGTGAGGGAGGAAGAGAGATTAGTGAAAGTATTGGTTCTATCTTGTATCCATCCATGCTAGTATTTGTGATTTTCAATTTCCTTTCTAAATACTTCATCAAGGTTTCTAAACTTTTAGCTGTAGAGGCTTCTCTATTATGAGGCACAAAGGTATCAACACTCTTTGTCAATGCATTACAGGGGGAGTTTGTATCAGCAAGAATATTGAATTCAACTCCATTATAAGGATAATTTTAAGCACTGATGATATGTAGATGGAACTGCCTTTATTTTGTGAATCCATGGCCTACCCAGTAAGATGTTGTATGAAAGATGGAGATCAAGCACTTGAAAAATAACATCTCTTTCTATAGGTCCTACCCTGATTGGTAATAGTACCAGACCTTTAGAAGTTCTTTATTCTTCATCATAGGCTTTGATTGTTATTTTATTGGCCGGATCAATGGCATTTTCAGAAAAGCCCAACCCTGTAAGCAGATTATAGGTACAAATATTCAATCCAATGCCTCCATCTATCAAAACATGTTTAACTTGGTGTTTATGGATCATTGCTTCAATGTGCAATGGCTGGTTATGTGGGTGATTCGGTGAGTCATCATCTTCTTCAGAGAAAGTGAGATAATAAGGCGAAGTCAGGTTACCCACCATAGATTGAAACCAATCAACATCCAAATCTTTTGGGACATTAGTGGTGAGCAAAGCTTTGTCCAAGATCTCTTTATGAGTAGAAGAGATTTTAAGCAATTCGAAGATGGAGATTTGAGAATTCATTCTTTTCAATTATTTGACAATGCTATAACCAGGAGAGAATGATGAAGCCAATTGTTTAGATTTAGCCATGGTTGTATCTATTTGTCTAGTAGAAGAAGTTGGTAGGTTTGACTTTGTTTGAGTAGGAGTTGAGGAACTAGCTCCTTGGAGAGTAACCTTCCTTTGAGAGTGGGTCACAACATTTGTGGTTTGTGATTCATTTTGTTTTATCTTTGATTATGATCACATTGCAATATCCAAGTTGGGAAGACTCAATCATGTTGATCACATTGTCATTATTGGTATAGGTGTAATTAACTTTGGCAACTCCTTTTGATTTTGAGGAATCACCTTGTTTGTAAATAGGTAAGGTATCTTTAAAAGCTTTGTGATCAACATTACTTGTGTGGTTTCCAATGGCTATTTTGCCAGCATCGATGACATCTTGAATCTCATGTTTGAGCTTCATGCAGTTGTTTGTGTTATGACCTTTATTTCAATGTTATTCATAGGCATTCATTTTCTCTCCACCATTTTGGTTTAACTTCCATATCATATGGCCTAGAATTGTTTGGTAATGTTATTAGATCATTTGCCAATAAAGTTTTAAAAGTGAATTCATATGATTCTTCAAGAGGAGTAAAGTCGCATTTAGGTTTTGAAAGCCAAGGTTTCTCTTTAAACCACTCTTTTAATTTCTTCGGAGGATATTCTGCTGCAGTATCAGCTGCTTTGAATGCTTGTGTGCTACTAGCCAAGTTAAATATTGTGGATTTTGATTTTGGTTTAACAATGTCTACCACTCCATCATTAACAATGTTTCTATTGTTGTCTTTGCCATATTTCCAATATTTGTTCTTTTCTTTGGAACTAGAACATTGTTGTGATTATTTCCAAAGTGATATATCTCCTTTCTTTATAAGCACATCTTCCATTTTGAGGGCACTATCTACCATTTTTTTGAATGAAGGGTACACTTGCATTTGGATAGTGTACTTCCATTCAAGGATAAAGTTGTTGATGAAGATATCCATCTTCTCACAATCTGGAATAGGCTCTTAATATCTAGAGAACATCTTTCTCCAACGTTGAAGGAAAGTGATAAAGGGATCTTCTATTTTCTGTTTTGTATTGCAAAGCTCAATCATAGTGATTGGATGATGAATGTTATAGGAGTATTGTTGTAGAAATAATTGGATTAATTCTTCAAAAAATTTGATTCCCATAGGTAGGCTTGAGAACCATTCCATAGCTTGCCCTCCTAAAACTCTCGGGAAAAGGCGCATGAGATATGTTTGTTCATGCATGAATTCCATACATAAAACACAAAAATTCTCTAACATGGTCTTGAGGATATGAGTTGCCATCATATTTGTCAAATTTCAGAATCTCCACTCGTGAAGGAAATGGAGGCATGTAAAGGTCTTTGTCAAATGGAAATGGACATATCGTATCCAGAGAATATTGTTTTGATGATTTATCCTTATTTTTTAGTTCTATGATCTCAGTCTGTAACGCTTGTAATTGGTTTTTTACCATTACTAAGTGTGTCTCTTCCTCTTTACTGATGAGGGTTTTAATGTTATAATCAGTAGGATGTTTAGCACCTTGTTTTGCTAGTTCTAGAAAATAGTCTTCTTTTTCTCTAGACATGATAATCTTCATCATATTTAAGAAATGTTTATCATTTATACATTTATTTATAACAGTTTCCATAGGTTCAGTGGCTTTAGAATTGCCTGATGAGGAATCACTATCAGTCGTATGAATACTGAGATTATCAGAAGCATCGTGTTTAGCAGCTTGTCTTTCTCACCTTGCTCCAGATATGGTGGGAGACAAGGGTTGATAAAAAACTGATATTCTTGATGATGAAGGTTTATTACTGATAGGGTCCTCTACGTAAAATGTATTATCTTGATATGAAAAGGATGGCCCTTTTCCTCTATCAACTTTCTTACAAGCACTTCTAGTTTGAGTAGGCATTTTTATGACTGATGTGACCTAGAGCTGTATGTGATGCAGAAGTCAAGATCAAATTTGGAGCTAGCTGTTCGTTTAACGTATTATTTTAGAGAAGCAACTAAGATTTAGTCTGGTTTTAGGAATGATCTATCATGTATAAGATGTTTTATCTAAGTTACCTAGTTTTATTTGAGAGAAGTGATTAAGACTCAGTCTGGTTTCAGGAACGATCTATCCTATGTAAGACGTGGTCTAAGTGACTTCAGTTTGATAAGTAGTGGATTGAACTAGCTAAAAGATGGTCGATAAAATCATGCAACACAATGACAGAGGTATACTATTTAGATTTTTTATGCTCAAGATGATGATAACCCATTTTATGCTCGTTGTAGACTTTTTTAAGCAAGTTTGACTATTCTGGACTGACAAAATCAGGAATTCGTATGACAGGGTTTACAGAACCAGACGACAGTTTATTGATTTCAAGACGATGAAAACAGTATTTCATATGACTTGTTGCCTAGGTTTGTATGACAAGTGGGTAGACTTCAAACGATAAACTGATGAATATGATGATTTTTTGTATGACATAGGATAGAGGCTTGGACAATAATTCCCTAACCAGGACAATAATTTCTTAGAACTTGTATGACAATTGATAAAGGGATAGACGACAAACTGTGAGGATTAATGAAGTTTCGTATGAAAAATAAATATGTGGTAGGACGATATTTCAGAAGATTTGTATGACAATTTACTGGAGAGAGACGAGATTCTGATAGACATAGTTTTCAATGACTGATGACGACCAGTTTTGAGATGGACTAAGTTTTTATGGACGACTGAGGTAGACTAGTTTTTTTTTATACGAGTAGAGTTTTGATCACTGAGTTGTTTATTATTTTCTCCATTTTTGGTATTCCAGTTTTGTTTTTAGGGATGAAAATAGAGTAAACACATAATATTTATAATGACTTCAATCACAACATGCTAACCCTATGGAAGTTGGTGAGAGAAGAAAAACTTTTCTTGCAGACTCAAGTAAACACCGAATAGCTAATCAGAATATGGCTGCTGAGTCTCACGCATTGGATTCTCAATGATGTATTAGCCAACTCCAAATGCTAATGGGGGCACAAAATGGCAAGTATCTTGGGAGAGTTACTATCTCTCTTGCACAAAGTTTATCCCCCCTTTTGGAGGTGAATCGGGTAGTCTCTATCTTATAGTTCTTAGTTAGGAATTCCGTGTTGGCATTTGATGAACTGGTATGATGTTAATGTATGTTGTCATTGATGTCAATAAGTGAAAATGAGCTGATATGAAGAGTTGTAGTAAACTGGTGTCTAAGTTTCACTAAGTGTGACTACCGGTTGGTAGTCTCAGCTCTAGGGTTTATGGTTTGGCAATCCAGCTTGTGTGATGCAATCGGTGACATTATGTGATGAGTTAGCTAAGAGATGAAGATGAGATCGAGATGCCACATCAGTTTTGTCCACGTGAAGAATTTCCTTGAGGATCTTGCATGTGAAGATCAACTGAATTAAATGTCTACCTCAGGAATGAACATTCTTATTAGCGGTATGAGAAGAAAGCGTGATGGGTTACTGATTTCTATGTGCGATGAAGAATGGATGATGCAGAATGACTTGTGATCTATTTGAGATTTCTTCACTCTATGGAAAGTGTTTGGACAGTCAGGATTTGACCACCTATAATTGTAAACCTAAATGCTTATGGTTTAAGGTTTATGCTACCGACCTAATTGTTGTCTATAAGGTCGATGATGTTTGTTATTGTAAGTTGTTGGCAAAAGTTTTACCTATTGTCTTCTAACCATTTCAACAAAAGAAAAATCCCTTTGTCGGGTAGCTTTAACAGGCTTACTATAAATCCTCTAACCAGGTGACTCAAGATCATTGAGTTCTTTAAATCCTCTAGCAAGGTAACCTTTGACATGGTTTCAGCCTTTAACAAGGTATATAGCCATCCCTTAACCGGGTGATCTTTAATAGGATCGATTCCTAGCAGAACCTATGTCTTTAACTAAACTAGGCTCCTAACAGAGCGAGCTTCAAAAGAGTTCAAAATAATCTTTTGGGTATTCATCCCCACCATGGTTTTTCCCATTTGGGTTTCCACGTGAAAAATCTGTGTGTCATGAGTTGTGCATTTTTCATGTGATGATTAAGTATTATTTGTTTGAGTGATTATGCATACAGAGCTAATGGTTATGATATTGCTTATATACCACATGCATATATTTATGGGTGAAGTAGTTATCAAGTATTGAATGTATTTGAAGGATTCAATTTTATTGGTTTATGTTGTCTGAAGTCTTACTTTGTTTAACCAGTATTGCCATGGTTAAGTGCAGTATTGAAGACAACGGGTTAGTATTGTTTTAACTTGATAAGTTGATAAGAAGTTTTTGTATGTATTGATTCACCCCCCTCTCAGTACCAATTAAGGTATCTATTGTTCATAATTATTCATCAATTGGTATCAGAGCAAGTGCAGGTCCTCGGTGATATAAGCTTAACCGCTTGAGGAAAAAGATCCTGCCTTAATGATGAAGAGGGAAGGTCCTAAGTTCAATAGAGATAACTTCAAAATATGGAAGGGATAGAATGAAGATCTATATCAAGAGTTTGGGTGCTCAACACTAGAGCTATGTTGAGAATGTCTATGTAATCCCCACTGGCACTCTAACCGATGATTAGAAAAGAGAGATTCAAGAAAATGGGCAAGTCATGGAAGCCCTTATTAGTAGTTTGTCCAATATTGAGTTCATTGATGTACAAGATAAGGACACTCCTAAAGATATATGGGACACATTGGAAACTATTTATGGCAGCGATGAGCATGTAAAGCAAGCTAAGGAAGAGAGCCTTAGAGGAAAATTTGAAGACATGAGGATGGTTGAAGGTGAGACCATTCAGGAATATGGCATAAGAATCAAGATTGTTGTTGGAGATATCATGAGCACTGGTGGAACAATCGATGATGTCACCATTGTCAGTAAAGTCTTGAGATCATCATTACCAGTCTATGCAATTAGAGTTGTTGCTATTCAGGAACTAAGGTCTATTGACAAAAACAAGGCATCCTTAGACTTTATCATTGCAAATTTATCTGCATATGAGTTGAATAGATATGATGATAGTATTTAGAAGACTGAGTCAGCTTTTAGAACATTTGTTGCACCATCCAGAAAAGAAAAAGAAGTAAGTACCAGTTATGAATCCATGTAAAGCAAAGGTATGGATGATGAAGAGATTCTGATGGAGTTTGAAGCTCTTCTTGCCAAGAGACTTCCAAAAGGCACTGAAAAATACAGAGGCAAGCTTCCTTTAAAATGTTTTTCCTACAATAAGATAGGACATATAGCTGTTAATTGTCCTAACAATTACAATAAGGATAAATTGGAGAGGTTTAAAAAGTATAAAGGAGGAAATAGAAGAAATTGTCTTGTTTCTGTGGATGAAGGTGTTACTGATGAAGAATCTGAGGATGTAGAGAATGAGGACATAGTGTTTGTAGTTGTAAAGGAAGAAGTGTCTGACAAGAAAGCACTTGTCTCTTGCATTAACAACTCTAATGAGTGGATTATTTATAGTGGTTGTTCTCACCACATGACTGGTGATCAGAGAAAGTTTCCATCTCTAGAAGAATATGATGGAGGTGTTGTCAGATTTGGCAATGATGCACCATGCTTGGTAAAAGGAAACAGATCCATCTCACTGAATGGAAGGAGCAATGTGAATGATGTCTACTGGGTAGAAGGTCTTAAGCATAACATGTTGAGTTTTGCTAAGCTAAATGATAAAGGACTCGTTCTGGAGTTCAAAGGTGGAGTCTACAGTATAATTGGAAAGAGTGGTGAACTTATTACCACCGGTAAGTAGACCAGAGGTAACTTGTTTCAGTTGAATGCCAAGATAAGTTGGTGTTTGATGGAGAAGTTTGATGACAATTGGATATGGCATAGGAGACTTTTTCATATGAACTTTGATAATATTGTAAAGGCTAGTAAGATCAAGCAGTAAGAGGATTGCCTTTGTTGAAGAAACCGAAGAATTATTTGTGCAAAGAATGTCAACTTGGGAAGATGTCTTCCTCAACTTTCAAAGGTAAGTTTTTTTCAGCATAAAACTTACTTGATCTTGTGCATACTGATTTGTGTGGTCCTATGAAAACTAGAAGTATTAAGGGAGATAGGTATTTCATGATTCTTACTATGACTACTCAAGAATGATGTGAGTCACATTCTTGAAAGACAAGTATGAGGTGTTTGGAAAGTAGGTGAATTCACTTCTAATGAATTCAACAAGTACTGTAAAGATAGCGGTATCAAGAAGCAATTTTTGGCCCCAAGGACACCACAACAGAATGGCATAGCAAAAAGGAATAACATGACTATAGTTGAAGCGACCAAAACAATGTGTATCCAAGGAAAGGTTGCTCACACTTTTTGGAGAAAAGTGGTGAGCATTGTAGTCTATACTATGAACCGGGTACTCATCAAGAAAGGTAGAGTTAAAACCCCTTATGAGTATTGGACCGGGAAAACTCCCACTGTGAGTTATTTTAAAGTGTTTGGTAGTAAGTGTTACATCAAGAGAGGTGAGCATCTGAGCAAGTTTGATGCTAAATGTGATGAAGGAATATTTCTGGGATATTCCACTAAGAGAAAAGCTCTCAAGTGCTACAACAATAGAACACAAAAAATTGTTGAGAGTATCAATGTTAGGGTTGATGAATCCCCTGAGGAACTTGAGGAAATCTCTAGCGAGGAAGTGGAAGATGAACTGGGTATAGCCTTCTGGGAACCGGTTAAGAAAAAAACAAGTAAAGATCTCAGTGTTCCTGTATCGATAGAAGATGCAGTAGGTGAAGAAGAAGAGGAAAAGCTAGAAGAAACAACTAGTCATTCCCAGGTATGTGAAACTACATCATGATCCAAAGCAAATCATAGGAGATAATGATGCAGGGATACTCACAAGAAGAAAGGTGAAAGAAAACTCTTGCATGATTTATGAATTGGAGCCCAAGACTTCCAGAGAAGCACTTACAGATGAAGACTGGATTAAGGCAATGGAAGAGGAGCTAAACTAGATAGAAAAGAATGCAACAATGGTCCCTGGTACCCAGATCAAAACATAAGAATGCTATAGGTACCAAATGGGTTTTTTCAGGAATAAGCTAAATGAAGAAGGCATAGTTGTGAGGAACAAAGCAAGACTTGTATGCAAAGGATATGCTCAAGAAGAGGGAGAAGACTATGGAGAAACCTTTTCTCCTGTGGCTAGACTAGAAGGTGTCTGAATGCTACTTGCATTTGCAACATTCAAGGGATTTAAGGTTTATCAGATGGATGTGAAGTCTATGTTCTTGAATGAAATCCTAGAAGAGGAAGTGTATTTTGAGCAACCAAATGGGTTTTCCTTATTAGAATATAGTAACATGGTGTGTAGATTACACAAATCCATGTATGGATTGAAACAAGCACCTAGGGCATGGTATGAACGGTTACACTCTCATCTTGTGAAGATAGGATTTTAGAGAACAAGTGAGGATAGCAACATCTACCTAAAATATGAAGGTGATCAGATTATGGTCTGTGAAGTATTTGTAGATGACATAATATTTGGAGGAGATGATGAAATGAGTCATGATTTTGTAGATGAAATGAAGAAAGAGTTTGAGATGTCTTTGATTGGAGAGATAAATTTCTTCATTGGTTTACAGATTCAACAAATGAAAGAGGGTATCTTTATTACCTAGTCCAAGTATGCCAAAGAGGTATTGAAGACCTTTGGAATGGAGGAGAGAAAACCGGTTGGTACACTGATGGTGATTGGTTGTAAACTGACTAAGGAAGATGATTCAAAGTTAGTGAATGAGAAAGAGTACCGGTCAATGATCGGTAAGCTGCACTATATGGTACACAATAGACCAGATATTGCTCATGCAATGGGCATAGTAGCTCATTTTTAGAAAATTCCAAGAGAGTCCCACTTGGTAGCAGTGAAGAGGATTCTTAGATACCTGAAAGGGACTGTTGACTATGGATTGTGGTATCCATATAGTGGTGATTTTAATCTCAAGGTATTTACCTATGCAGATTGGGCAGGTAATGTGGACGATCGTAAGAGCACAACCAGTGGAGCATTCTTTCTTGGTGGAAGATTAGTCTCCTAGACAAGAAAGAAGCAGAGATGTACTTCTCAGTCTATAGATGAAGCGAATTATGTGGCAGCATTTATGAACTGCACTCAGGAAATCTGGATGAAACATGTATTGGATGGTTTCAAAGTACATATATCTGAACCAGTGAGTATATTTTGTGACAATACTAGTACAATCAATATTTCCAAGAATCCGGTATTGCATGCTAGAACTAAGCACATTGAACTCAAGTATCATTTATTGAGAGAGAAGGTTCAAAACAGAGAGGTTGTATTACAACATATTTCCAGTAAGGAGCAGCTAGCAGAAATATTTGCTAAGCCCTTACTGAAGACCACATTTACCTATTTTAGATGTGAATTAGGGGTTTTGCCCCTTCATGAAGTAAACTAAAGATGTGTGCTCCACATCAGTTGGGTATTAGAATGTCAATCTTTTAGGATTGATGTGTTGAAGGATGCTACTTCATAGGGGGGAATCCACTTTGGCATTGTTGTCAAAGGGGGAGAAGATATATGAGATAGGAGAGAAGATATTTTAGATATACTAGTCTATGATGTTTTTAGTTGCAATGCTACATTGAGTATTGCCATCAATGCCAAAGGGGGAGATTGTTGGCATTTGATGAACCGGTATGATGATAATGTATGTTGTCATTGATGTCAATAAGTGCAAGTGAACCGGTATGAAGAGTTGTAGTAAACCTGTGTCTGGGTTTCACTAAGTGTGACTATCGGTTGGTAGTCTCAGCTCTAAGGTTTTCGATTTGGCAATCCAGCTTGTGTGATGCAACCGGTGACATTCTATGATGAGTTAGCTAAGAGATGAAGATGAGATCAAGATGCCATGTTAGATTTGTGCATGTGAAAGATTTCCTTGAGGATCTTACATGTGAAGATCAACTGCATTATATGTCTACCTTAGGAATGAACATTCTTATTAGCGGTATGAGAAGAAAGCATGATGGGGTACTGATTTCTATGTGCGGTGAAGAATGGACGATGCAGAATGACTTTTGATCTATTTGAGATTGCTTCACTTTATGGAAAGTGTTTGGATGGTCAGGATTTGACCACCTATAATTGTAAACCTAAATGCTTAGGGATTAGGGTTTATGCTACTGACCTAATTGTTGTCTATAAGGTCGATGATGTTTGTTATTGTAAGTTGCTGGAAAAAATTTTGTGTGTATCCGAGTGATGAGATACTTGCTAGACTAGTGAGATAAAACTGCAGAGTGTGATTGCAGAGTAGAGGAACTGAAAAGGATCTGCCTTAGCATATAGTGCTGTTATCATATCAAAGTTTTACCTATTGTCTTCTAACCATTTCAATAGAAGGAAAACCCCTTTGCCAAGTAGCTTTAACAGGCTTACTGTAAATCCTCTAACCAGGTGACTCAAGATCATTGAGTTATTTAAATCCTCTAGCAAGGTAACCTTTGACAGGGTTTCAACCTTTAACAGGGTATATAGCCATCCCTTGACCAGGTGATCTTTAACAGGATCAGTTCCTAGCAGAACCTTATTGTAAAGTGTTTAACTAGACTAGGGTCCTAACATAGCGAGCTTCAAAAGAGTTCAAAACAAGCTTATGGGTATTCATCCCCACCATGGTTTTTCCCATTTGGGTTTCCATGTGAAAAGTTTGCATGTCATGAGTTGTGCATTTTTCATGTGATGATTAAGTATTCTTTGTTTGAGTGATTATGCATGCAGAGCCAATGGTTATGGTATTGCTGATATACCACATGCATATGTTTACAGGTGAAGTAGTTATCAAGTATTGAATGTATTTGAAGGGTTCAGTTTTATTGGTTTATGTTGTCTAAAGTCTTACTTTGTTTAACCGGTATTGCCATGGTGAAGTTCAGTAATGAAGACAATCGGTTAGTATTTTTTTAACTTGATAAGTTGATAAGAATGTTTTGTATGTACTGATTCACCCACCCCCTTTCAGTACTAGTTAGGGTATCTGTTGTTCATCATTATTCATCATTCCATTCAAAATTACCCCTTGAAGTCACACAACCATGATTGAGGCCTATAGCCCAACATGGTACCGAAACAAGTTGTAGTCATGTAAACGTGATTGAGACCGTGAGGCCCTACAAAATGCTCAATATGAGAGATCTCAAAGAGAAAACTCAAATAATCCCATCCTCTAAGACTTTAATCACTAGAGACCTATTTCTTATAGTGAGTTGGAATGCCCAAGTCTGGCTGTACTCACTTAGGTCATTCTCATAGGGTAATTACTCTTTCCCACTATGATAGGCCCGCTAAAGGTACACAAATCTCAAATCTAGAAAAAGCCTCAAGGGTCTGGATTTCTAATTGTCTGTGCAGACAAGAGCATACTCCCCTACCTTTTATAATTTTCTTAAAACACAAAAGATAGATTTGTTCATTAACCAGATAGCAATTTAGGTGCCTAAAAATGAATTTAAAGAATACACGATGTTTACTTGAATCTCCTTAGGCAACCTGCAAAGACAACGAATCAGTAGTCATATTGTCTTTGTTTGACAAGGATATTCTTTGACAAGCATTCTGCAAAAACTAATTAGGCTGTGAAAATTCCTCAGACAAACAGACAACTAGCCAAAGTCAGCGTTAGTATGATTAAAATTCAATAAAGAAACTGAAGAATGCAGTCTGTTTTTAGCACAAAAAATATAGAATACCGTACGACAATTCTCACCGAATCGTACGATAATTCGTACGATACCTCCATTTTGTCATGCAAGCATGTGGGAAAACTCGTACGAGATTTCACAATAACTGTACGGACAAAAATCCAAAAAAAAATCTGAAAAATAAGAAAAAAGTTAGTCTTTGAGGCCGAAAGATGTAGTCTCTAGCCCCACGGTGGGTGCCAGAAATGTGTGTGTGAAAAGTGAAATAAGTATCTGCAAGCTGTAAGATACATCAACACTTCAATTAAGTCATTGCATGTATGGTTAGATAGATATACACATGAATAATAAAACCATAACAAATCGACCCATTGCCATCTAAAAGATGCGAGTATAGACTTGCTCTCAGATTTGTATAAGCAATACCAGTGAATAGACTACACCAAGATGAATGACTTAATCTATATGAGCATGATATTAAGTTAAATGGATGCAAGATTTAAGCTAGATGGATGAATAGTAAACTAAATGAATTCAAGCAATCATAATTGAACTAAATATGCAAAAAACTAAACTTCAATCTAATCATCTCAAAAAAGCACAATATCTTCAATGACTCTAGAGCAAAAATTGCATATTAACAATAAATCTCCATGTTATTTTGAATGAGCGATGAAGGCTGAATTTATAGAGAATCAAAGAAAGACCAACGGTCAAGATCAATTAGCAACGAGCAGTTGAGATTATTCAAGAAAAAGCACAATTTAGGATAATTAAAATAATTGAGGGATCGGATTCAGTTAACTTTGAGATAGATTCCAATTATAGCTTGATTGAACTACATTCAGATTATAAGTTCACATTTGCATTGGAGATAAAACTCAATTAATTCCATGCACTTGAGATAAAAATAGGTGATTCCATGCGATTTCTTTGATTTATTCAAGAAAAAAGTCTTTTTAATGCAACTGAACTTCTTTTCTTGAAAGCTTTGAGTTCCAATTTTAGAGAAGATTAATAATTCAATTTAATTACTTTTTTGATTTCAAGTTATCTCAATTTAGAAGAAGAAATAATATCTCAAGTTTGATTTCTCTCTCAATTCAATTCTTTTATTTTATTTTCAATTTAACTCTTTCTTTGTAAGTAATTACTCTTTTGTAATAAATTAATTCTTTTTTTATGATTAAATGGCAAATTTATTAATTAATTAAATATAATAGGATATTTAATAAATTAAATAGGATAATTGATCAAAATGATTTACTTGGAATGATTTAATTAATTAAATAAACATTTGATTAATATAAAATGATTAACTGACCATGTGACATTTACTAATTGAAGAATTAATTAATTGTGTGCTCAAAGTTGATTTAATTGCCTTTGGTTAGGACCTTGGTAATGTTGTCGAGATTAGGGGCCCATGGTTTAGGTGACCATTTTTAGGGTATTACATTTTCCCCTCTTTGAATTAATGTGCGAGCAATGCGGTTCAAAGAATAGTTGATGTCTAGGAGATACTAGTTCTAAACTTGATTGATCATGAACTAGATGAAGGGTGAGGTGTTTGGCTTATTTTGAAGTGATGAAACTGAATAGAGTTGATTAAAGTGATATCGATCCCAAACTTGATTGAACTAGGACCGATGAAGAGAGAAGATACCAAACTTGAACTTGATTGATCAAGAAGCAAATCTTACTAATCTAAGACTTGATTGAACTAGACACAGTGAGCGAAGATAAAATCGATCTTAAACTTGATGAATCAAGACATGATGAGCGAAGATAAACTATCTAGCATGATTTGATCCGATAAAACTAAACACCTGCTTAGATTGAGCGTGCAATCAAAGATACTCTTTAAAGTTTTGATTGCATTTAAATGAATAATCAGCTTTATGAAAAGCGATGAAACTGGTTAATGTTAAGAGACTGATTCATATGAAGACAATATCAGCTTGATTTAAAGTGATGAAACCGATATGCCCCTAGCGATTGATTCGATTCAGATGATCGAGAGATCTCAACTTGATATGAAGCGGTGAAGCAGAGATTCACTTAGCGATAAGGATTTGTTTGATTTTCCTTAGTTAAAAATATTTTTGCTCAACTTTTGATAAAGATTTGAAATTTTTCTTTACATTGAAGATGTGAGGTCATGAGGTCATGAGTATACCCCCTGAGGAGCAAAATCGAAAGATAGCGAGAGTACATGATAATGTTAGGAAATTTTTGGTGATGATAATTATTTGAGCATGAAGAATGATTCAAAGGAATATTTGAAGATTTAGCAATGATTGATAAGAAATTAAGCGCAAATTGAAGAAAGAATGTGTTGGCATTATGTGAACCGGTATGAGGACATAATGATATTGTATGTTGTCATTGATGTCAATATGTGATATGATGTGAACCGGCATATGTGATATGTGAGAAGAGAGAACCGGCATATGTGTGAACCGGTATATATGCCAAAGTGAAGCGGTATATTTGTTCAAGGTGAACTGGCATGTAGTTATGGGAACTGGCACATGGAAGCATTGTATGACTACCGATTGGTAGGTAATTTCCACTTTAGGATTTCTAGTTGGAGTACCTTAAGCCTGTGTGACTCAATAGGTGATCTCTGTGTGATGAGTTAGCAGTATAATGGAGAACAAATCATGTTGCCATGTAAGCCCTGTGCACGTGAAGGATCTTACATGAAGAAGACTATCCCTATCCACCTTGGGAATGTGCGAAGTTTGTCAAACGGTGATAATGCGTGATGGGTTAGTAGCCGCCATGAAATCGATGGATAATGAACGATGGAGAATGTTTTGAGATCGATTCAAGATTGTTGCATTTAATGCAGTATGATTCAACGGTCAGGATTGAACCGTTTGAATTGCTTAACCTAATAGGTTTAGGGTTTAGGGTGTTTGCTACCGGCCTGTCTATTTCCTATAAGGTCAATGTTGTATTTCTTTCTAAAGTTGTTGGCAAAAGTTGTATGTGTGTATCCAAGGGAAGTGATACATGATTCTTGCCAGACCAAAAGAGAGAGGAGATACCTGCCAAGTGAATGTGCAGAAGGTGAAGAAGGGCCAAAATGGATCTGCATTAGCATTGAGTGCTATTACCAAATCATTTTAATTCCTGTTGATCTTTAACCACTTCAACAGTTGTGAAATCCCCTAAAAAGGTAGCCTTAACCGGCTTGATACAAATCCTTTAACAAGGTAACTCAAAGTTATTGAGTTCTGGGAAGCTATAGAGCTCTAGAGATCCTTTAGCTATTGAGTTCTTGAAATCCTCTAACAAGGTAACCCTAACCGGGTTTAACCCTTAACCGGGTATTATAGCCATCCCTTAACCAGGTGATCCCTAATAGGATCAGTTCCTAGCAAAACCTATTGTAATGTCTTTAACTGGACAAGGCTCCTAATAGAGCAGACTTCTAAAGAGTTCAAAAAGCAGCTTGTGGGTATTCATTCCCACTGTGGTTTTTCCCAGTTGGGTTTCCACGTGAAAAATATTTGTGTCATGTGTGATGCTTTGTTATTACCTATTAAACATATGATGGTTCTGTGTTTTATGCATGTCTATAAAACAAATTGAAATAACTATTGTGAAGATCTGATGATAGTTTACCTGTTCATGCATGAGGGTGTAATGGTACTATAGTATTGAGCTAAGAGGAAAGCTAAGTGAGTAACCGGTTTATGATTGTTCTGGGTCTTACCGGTTGCACTTTGTTTCAACCAGTGACACTGCTTGCTAGTCATTTGGAGTATTTGTTGTCAAATTGGTTTTGGACTATAATTTGCTTGTACTGATTCACCCCCTCCCCCTCTCAGTACCGGTTTGGTACTATTCATTCATCATTGAATTATTAATTGGTATCAGTGCACTCTAGGTCCTTTGTGTTGTAAGCTTAACCGCTTGAGGTAAAGATCCCAGTCAAATGATAAAGAGGGAAGGTCCAAAGTTTAACAGGGAGAATTTCGGTATATGGAAAGATAGGATGAAGATATTCATCAGAAGCATGGGTGCTCAACACTGGAGTTATGTTGAGAATGTCTATGTTGTCCCTACCGATGCTCTCACCGATGACCAAAAGAGAGAGATACAAGAAAATGGGCAAGTCATGAAAGCCCTTATTAGTAGTCTATATGACATTGAGTTTATTGATGTTTAGGACAAGGTAAATCCCAAAGAGGTATGGGATGCTCTTGAAAATATCTATGGTGGTGATGAGCATGTAAAACAGGCTAAGGAAGAAAGCTTGAGAGGGAAGTTTGAAGATATGCGGATGGTTGAAGGAGAGACCATCCAACAGTATGGAATAAGAATCAAAATAGTTGTTGGAGAAATCAAGAGTGCAGGTGGTAAAATAGAAGATTCCACTGTGGTAAGAAAAGTCCCGAGATCCCTATTGCCGGTCTATGCAATAAGGGTTGCTGCTATTCAGGAGCTGAGACCAATAGACAAGACTAAGGTATCCTTGGATTCCATCATAGCCAAGTTGACAGCCTACGAGCTAAATAGTTTTGATGACAGTGTTCAAAAGACTGAATCAACTTTTAAAGCCTCTGCTATACCATCTAGAAAAGGAAAAGAAGCTAGCACCAGTGGTGAACCTAGACAGAGTAGAGAAATGGATGATGAAGAGATTTTGATGGCATTTGAAGCTCTCCTTGCCAGGAAGCTTCCTAAAGGAATCGATAAATACAAAGGTAAGATACCTTTGAAATGCTTTACTTGTAACTGGATAGGACATATTTCTATAAACTGTCCTAATGGCGATAACAAGGAGAAACCAAAAAGGTTCAGGAAATTCAAAGGAGGGAACCAGAGAAACTATTTTGTGGCAGTTGATGAAGGTGTCACAGATGAAGAATTAGAGGATGAAGAAAATGAAGATATTGTGTTTGTTGCTGTCAAAGAAGATGTGTCAGACAAGAAGGCTCTTGTCTCCCAGTTTGATAATTCCATTGAGTGGATCATTGACAGTGGCTGTTCTCACCATATGATTGGTGACCGAAGCAAGTTTCTATCCTTGGAGGAGTATGATGGAGGTGTGGTTCACTTTGGAAATGATGCACCATGCATGGTCAGAGGCAAAGGGTCCATCTCTTTGAATGGAAAGAGCAATGCTGACAATGTGTAATGGGTTGATGGTCTCAGACACAACCTTCTAAGTATTGCCCAACTGAATGACAGTGGCCTCACTCTGGAATTCAAGAATGGAGTCTGTAGAATCAAAGGAAAAGATGGTGAATTGGTGGCCACCGGCATGCAGACCAAAGGTAACCTATTTCATCTGAATGCAAATATAAGTACATGTCTTATGACTAAGTTTGATGATAGCTGGATATGGAATAGGAGACTCTGCCATGTAAACTTTGATAACATTGTGAAAGCTAGTAAGATCAAGGCAGCTAGAGGGTTGTCGGTGCTAAGAAAACTGGATAATACCTTGTGCAGAGAGTGTCAATTGGGGAAAATGTCTTCCTCAACTTTTAAAGGTAAATGTTTCACTACTGACAACTTGCTTAATCTTGTGCATACTGATTTGTGTGGTCCTATGAAAACTAGAAGTATGCAGGGTGATAGGTACTTCATGATTCTCATTGATGACTGCTCAAGAATGATGTGGGTCACATTGTTGAAAGACAAGTTTGAAGCCTTTGTGAAGTTCAAAGTTTTTAGAGCATTAGTGGAGAAGGAAAGTGGTAAAAGGATCAAGTGTCTCAGAACTGATCAAGGAGGGGAATTCACTTCCGGTGAATTCAACAAGTATTGTGAAGAGTTTGGCATCAAGAGGCAACTGTCTACCCCCCAGACTCCACAACAGAATGGCCTAGTAGAAAGGAATAACCGGACTGTGGTTGAAGTAGCTAGAACCATGTTGATTCAAGGAAAGGTAGCTCACACCTTTTGGAGAGAAGCGGTGAGCACTGCAGTCTATACAATGAACCGGGTACTCATCAAGAAAGGTAAGGACAAATCTCCTTATGAGTATTGGACTAGTAAGACACCTATGGTTAGCTACTTTAGGGTATTTGGCAGCAAATATTACATCAAGAGGAGTGAACATCAGGGCAAATTTGAAGCTAAATGCGATGAGGGAATATTCCTAGGATATTCCACCAAGAGTAAAGCTCTCAAGTGTTACAACAATAGGACTTAGAGAATTATGAAAAGTGTCAATGTAAGAGTTGATGAATCCTCTGAGAAAAATGAGGAAAATGGCAGTGAGCAAGCTATAAATGAACTGGTTGCAACCTTCTAGGAACCGGTTGTCAGTCAACCAAGTACTAGTAATAGTGTTCCCGAACCGGTGAATGCTGATACTGATGAAGATGAGGATGAAGAGGAAAAGCAAGAAGAACCAGTCAAGACCATTCCTCGGTATGTCAAGTTGAATCATGATCCTAAGTAGATCATAGGAGATAAGGATGCAGGAATCCTTACAAGAAGAAAGATCAGAGAAAACTCATGTATGATCTTTGAATTTGAGCCTAAATCATTCAAAGAGGCTCATAAAGATGAAGACTAGATCAAGGCAATGGAAGACGAACTTGACCAGATAGAGAAAAATGGTACATGGTCCTTGGTACCCAGACCAAAGCATAAAAATGTCATTGGCACCAAATGGGTGTTCAGAAACAAGCTGGATGAGGATGGCACAATGATTAGGAATAAATCTAGATTGGTGTGCAAAGGATATGCTCAAGAAGAAGGAGAAGACTATGGAGAAACCTTTGCTCCTGTAGCTAGATTTGAAGGAGTTTGTATGCTTCTTGCATATGCAGCTTTTAAAGGGTTCAAAGTATATCAAATGGATGTAAAGTCTGCATTCCTAAATGGTGTACTTGAAGAGGAGGTTTATATTGAGCAACTAGATGGGTTTGCCCTATCTGAAGATAGTGACATGGTATGTAGGCTGCATAAAGCCTTATATGGTCTAAAGCAAGCACCTAGGGCATGGTATGAGCGCCTACATTCCCATCTTGTGAAGATTGGATTTGAGAGAACAAGTAAAGATAGCAATATCTATTTGAAGTCTGAAGGAGATCAAATCCTGATCTGTGAGGTTTTTGTTGATGACATTATCTTCGGTGGAGATGACAAGATGAGTCATGAGTTTGCTGATGAGATGAAGAAAGAGTTTGAGATGTCACTCATAGGGGAGATTAAGTTATTCATTCGACTACAGATCCAGCAGATGAAAGATGGAATCTTTATCACTCAATCCAAATATGTCAAAGAGGTGTTGAAGACCTTTGGCATGGAAGATAGCAAACCGGTTGGTACACCAATGGTGATCGGTTGCAAATTGTCAAAAGAGGGTGATTTCGCACTAGTTGATGAGAAGGCATACCGATCAATGATTGGTAAGTTGCATTATGTAGTGCATAGCAAACCGGATATTGCATATGCAATTGGTATTACTGCAAGGTTCCAGAAAAGTCCAAGAGAATCCCACTTGGTTGCAGTCAAGTGGATTCTTAGGTATCTGAAGGGAACAGTTGACTATGGATTGTGGTACCCATATAGCAATGATTTCATTCTGAAAGTATTCATAGATGCTGATTGGTCAGGTAATGTGGATGACTAGAAAAGCACAACCGGTGGTGCATTCTTTCTTAGTGGTAAACTGGTTTCATGGATGAGTAAAAAGCAGAATTATATCTCTCAGTCTATAGTGGAAGCAGAGTATGTTGCAGCTTTCATGAATTGCACTCAGACAATCTAGATGAAGCATGTTTTAAATGGCTTCAAAATCCCTATATCTGAACTAGTAAGTATATTCTGTGATAACACAAGTGCTATCAATATTTCTAAGAATCTGGTTTTACATTCTAGAACCAAGCATTTTGAGCTTAAGTATCATTTCTTGAGGGAAAAGGTTCAAAATAAAGAGATTGCACTGGAACATGTTTCCAGTAAGGAGCAGTTAGCAGACATATTCACCAAGCCTCTCCCAAAGACTACATTTGTGGATTTAAGAGGTGAATTGGGGGTTCTACCCCTTCAGGAGGTGAACTAAAAGTATTTGTTCCACATCAATAAGGTATTGCATAGTCAAATTTTTGTTGATTGATGTGTTGAAGGATGCTACTCCTTAGGGGGAGCAGCATAATGGAATAGGGATACTTGTGCCCCCACTTTGGCATTAATGTCAAAGGGGGAGAAGGAGTGAACTGAAAAAGATATCTGCAGAAAATGGGGGAGAGGGGGAGACAATGTGGAGTGGAGAGATATCTCTGTATATTACCATCAATGCCCAAGGGGGAGATTGTTGGCATTATGTGAACCGGTATGAGGACATAATGATATTGTATGTTGTCATTGATGTCAATATGTGATATGATGTGAACCGACATATGTGATATGTGAGAAGAGAGAACCGACATATGTGTGAACCGGTATATATGCCAAAGTGAAGCAGTATATTTGTTCAAGGTGAACCAACATGTAGTTATGGGAACCAGCACATGGACACATTGTATGACTACCGGTTGGTAGGTAATTTCCACTTCAGGATTTCCAGTTGGAGTACCTTAAGCCTGTGTGACTCAATAGGTGATCTCTGTGTGATGAGTTAGCAGTATAATGGAGAATAGATCATGTTGCCACGTAAGCCCTATGTGCATGAAGGATCTTGCATGAAGAAAACTATCCCTATCCACCTTAGGAATGTGTGAAATTTGTCAAACGATGATAACATGTGATGGGTTATCAGCCACCATGAAATCAGTGGATAATGGACGATGGAGAATGTCTTGAGATCAATTCAAGATTGTTGCATTTAATGTAGTATGATTCAATGGTTAGGATTGAACCGTTTGAATTTCTTAACCTAACAGGTTTAGGGTTTAGGGTTTTTGCTACTGACCTATTTGTTTTCTATAAGGTCGATGTTGTGTTTCTTTCTAAAGTTGTTGGCAAAAGTTGTATGTGTGTATCCAAGGGAAGTGATACGTGATTCTTGCCAGACCAAAAGAGAGAGGAGATACCTGCCAAGTGAATGTGCAGAAGGTGAAGAAGAGCCAAAATAGATCTGCATTAGCATTGAGTGTTGTTACCAGATCATTGTAATTCCTGTTGATCTTTAACCACTTCAACAGTTGTGAAATCCCCTAATAGGGTAGCCTTAACCGGCTTGATACAAATCCTTTAATAGGGTAACTCAAAGTTATTGAGTTTTGGGAAGCTATAGAGCTCTGGAGATCCTTTAGCTATTGAGTTCTTGAAATCCTCTAACAAGGTAACCCTAACCGATTTTAACCCTTAACCAGGTATTATAGCCATCCCTTAACCAGGTGATCCCTAATAGGATCGGTTCCTAGTAGAACCTATTGTAATGTCTTTAGCCAGACAAGGCTCCTAATAGAGTGGACTTCTAAAGAGTTCAAAAAGTGGCTTGTGGGTATTCATTCCCACTGTGGTTTTTTCCAGTTGGGTTTCCACGTGAAAAATATGTGTGTCATGTGTGATGCTTTTATCTTGTGATGCTTTGTTATTACTTGTTAAACATATGATGGTTCTATATTTTATGCCTGTCTATAAAACATATTGAACTAACTATTGTGAAGATCTGATGATAGTTTACCTATTCATGAATGAGGGTGTAATGGTACTATAGTATTGAGCTAAGAGGAAAGCTAAGTGAGTAACCAGTTTATGATTGTTTTGGGTCTTACCGGTTGCACTCTATTTCAACCAATGACACTGCTTGCGAGTCATTTGGAGTATTTGTTGTCAAACTAGTTTTGGACTATAATTTGCCTGTACTGATTCACCCCCCCTCTCAGTACCAGTTTGGTACCATTTGTTCATCATTGAGTTATCAGAGTGAGCATTTGATGAAAGCGCTAAGTGGTTCAAGTTGTGCAAACTTGACTAAGAGAATGATCTTGGATTTTGATTTCAATCCCGAAAATGGAATCAGGATGGGCGAATTAGCTTAGGGTATAACTTTCATGTCCATCGGAGCAAGTTGAAAAATTAGGGTTTTGGCTATATAAGGGGTCCAAGTGTCATTTTCAATTCATTTTAAACTCTCAAAGTTTGAAATTTGAAAAGCCTTTTGTGAAGAAAAATGGCCATTCCGATCCAGGAGCATCAATTCGAGCACTAGGGATGACATAACCGACCACGAAACTATGAGCCAACCGTAAGTGATCAATCTTAAACCTTTGCATTTCATCAAATTTGAATTTTTGTTGAGTTTTTTGCTTTTTAAAGTCATTGAAAATCATTTAATGTCATTTTGTCATGCGATAAGACACTGTATTTCATACGAAAAACTGTCTATCTTATGGTTTATCATTTTAGCCTATATGTTTTTTTGTGTGGATTCGTCCCATGTCTCGTACGAGAGTTTTCTTCATAGCCCATATTATCGTGCGATAGTATACCATATATCGTATGAGAATATTTTATCATTTGGCATATATTCCTAACTCGTATGGATTTCCTCTTTCATTGTGAAAACTTGTATGGAAAACATTGAGCATTTGTAAGGGTCAAAACATGAAATTTTGATTTGGCATTTTGTGTATTTGGATTTGCGTGATGTTTAATATGTTTCGTAGCACAATTTGGATGACTTGCTGATGCTATGTTGTTTGATTTTTACAGGTTCAATTGCCACACATCTTGTTTTGGTGTGTCTATCCTTCGACAATGAGGGTAGTGCGTGAGCTATCAGCTATAGATAGAGAACATATTGATTTGTGTGGCTTTACTCACCTTTTAGAGATGCCTGATATCCATGTGAATCACGAGATGCTTACTGTGCTAGTTGGGCATTTCCATTCAGAGCATAACACCTTCCATCAGCCAATTGGAGAGATGACCATTACACCAAAGGATGTGTACAGGATTTTGAGGATTCCATTTGCTTGGGATAAGGTTGACTATGATTCTGCTTAGTGACCTAGTATCTTAGCCTTGAGATGCATATTTCATAATGAGGTCATTCTTGAGTGGGCTATCACTTGGGATGATATGATGGCTAGGTATAGTGATTAGTTTCCACTGGCATGTGTATTAGCAGGTTTCATTGGTTGTTTTATTGTGCCAGAAAGGAGACAACATGGCTTTCTATGTGGCTGGCCTAGGATGCTTGAGAGACTATTGACTGAGCCTAAGAGATTAGGGTGGGGATCTTGCTTATTAGCCCATATGTATTGTGAGATGCATGAGATTGCATACAAGGATGGGAATAGCATGGTGGTAGGAGTCTTGGTTCTTTAGATATGGGCATGGGAGCATATCCCAGTTTGTAGACCTATTGTTGATGATGCCAGAGATTCACACCAACTGATTGTATATAGATATTCTAGATATGTTACTCAGCCCCATCTGGGAAAGATAGAGTATTGGAGATGACAACTCGATGATCTTATCATTGTAGTATGGAGACTATATAGGGGTCTGGATCTTTGGGATGACTGGAGAGCTTAGTAGAGAGACATGTTCATGAATCATCCTCTTATTGGCAGATCGGTGACCATTATTGAGCAATTCATTGTACCAAGGGTTATGAGGCAGTATGGTAGACCTTAGGGGATATCACAGGAGTTCACCACCTATGACCAATATGGTGAGAAGGAGAGATGAGGATGGGGCCCTAGGTTGTCTTATGCATTGAGCATGCAGGAGCTAGTTGGATTGCAGCGACAATGATGGGACTATCTGGAGGATATTGCAGATGTGGGGGTATTGCCCCAGTATAGGGATTGGTTCCAGAGACATCCCTTCCTTAGATTTATAGATCCTGTGGAGCATGTACCTCTCATAGAGGATGCCCAGGATGAGCCCCCTATATTGGTACAGGTACAGGGATAGGCATAGGGATAGGAACAGGGACATTCATAGGGACAGAGAGTGGCGGTTCCTAGGCAGGTAGGAGGTGATCCTAGTGCTAGCAGCAACAGGGTACCAACTAGGGCAATACAACATCACAGAGGGGAGGGTGGATCCCTTGGAGCTGTTGGTGTAGGGGCTAGTGGTGCCAGGGCAGTGGAGGGTGGAGGCGAGGAGGAGCGAGCAACTCCTAGATAGGTGCGAGAATAAAGGGATGGGGAGGATGGAGATGGAGGAAGGGAGGGAGGTAGAGAGGGAGTTAGAGATGGAGGCAGAGAGCTTATGAGAGAGCAGGAGGAAATAGACTGACTAAGGTCCATGAGAGCCAGATTAGCAGGTCTATAGTCATAATTGACAGTGGCTGAGACATAACTTGCAGAGAAAGACCGATAGCTGGCGAAAGTCAAAGCTGAGCGTGATCGTTAGCTCGCTGAGATGAGGGTAGAGTGAGACACTCTTCAGTAGGAGGTATTGCATCAGACTAGCTGAGCAACTTATTATGTTGCAACATATAGCGTAGTAGTTCCAGTAGCGTAACAAGTTGTCCCATATTCTCAGTATATGTCTCAATCTGAGGGAGCTCGGGCACCTAGGTAGGATGCTGGTTAGCAGGCTCCACCTCCTCCACCACCTAACGATGAGGGAGAGGCAGAGAGCTAGATTTTTTTTTAGCTCCTAGATTTTGTTATATACCCCATTTTTCGTAGCCTATATGATTCTTTCTCCAATGGGACATTCTATATGATAGTTGATATCATTTGTACTCTGAGACTTTTATGATATATATACGAGATCTTGATTTGATTTCATCGTACGTGTGTTGATTGATTTATGAAATGTTTTTATATATGATTTACTCTATATGTATGCATATATTTTCAATATGGATGTTTGTAATGCAGATGAATATGGATGTCTTTTTTTTATTTTTTTTTATGCAATAGTATGAATGAAAATGAATGTGTATAATGAAATGTATGGATCCATATAAGATGCTTATGTATGTAGCTAACATCTCAATACACAAGTACTCGATCAGAGAAATAATGAAAAAGAGACTACTTAGCTGAGAAATGATGATGCTTCAAACTCTCATTCAGAAGATAAAGAGATCATTGTTATGATGCAAAAATCACTCAAAATGCATAAAATGTAGAATGAATGCAACCTAAACCTACTCACTGGATTTGGAATGCCTAATTTTCATCACTGAGCATTTACAAACATAGCAGACAGAATAGAGTTCCTTTCTTTTCATGTAGACTATTAATTATCTTGTCCGCAATGACCCTTTTTTCGTTCATATCCTTGGACAGATTACACAAGCATCCAGATTGCACATTAAAGAAATTCCCTCAAAATAGACAAAGAAATGATGCCAACTTCCCTGTAGTATACAAATAAGTAGAGTCTAGGTATGTGTGGCGATTTCACCTTGATGTGAAGGCACTTATCACAAACACCCAACTAATTAGATGTTTCGAGATCAACGGAATCATTCCTACAAGCAGAAAACAAAGAAAATATTATGCCCCAAATCCTTGCTCCTCTTAGTCAAGATAGACTTCCTTGAGTTACTCAGAGGGAATAATAATCGAAAACCAATATAAAAGACAACACACAAATAAAATTTCATGCATATCTCAAACTGATTAGTGATTATTTTGAGTAATGTTGTTTTGCTTGTTTACTAAGTGATAAAATTCTTCAGTAGTTAGGAGATAGGTGACTGACTCAGATTGGATGATCGGGTATCACTGGTAGAAAGATGACTTGGTTGATACTGCTCAGGACACATAAAATGCTCAGTCGATTACCCTAAGACTAGGACATTGATCAGTTTCAAGCCATGAGGATTCCAAAAGAATCATGATGTCACAATAGCAACTAAAAGATATGTAAAAGCGAAATCAAAGTTGCAGAAAAATAGGAAATGACAATGTTGTATTGATAGATGCAGCGCTTGAGTACAAGAGGCGCCTTTTTGCCAAGTTTTCACCTGCTTGGCAAAGTTTGTTTTTTTAGGACATTTTATGATTTTATGATTTTTTTTAAGGACTTTTTAGCTGTACAGGTCATTGGAGCAGAGAATACTAAGTGAATTTTTTTTTCAAGAGGATGGTGTTGATCGGTTCATGGAGTTGTTCTCCTTCCGATGTTAAGAGTTCATAGGCACCAGAGCCAAAGACTGCAGTAACGATGTAGGGACCCAGCTAGTTGGGTTCAAACTTCCCTTTGTTGTCTTGAAACTGTTGATTTTTAGGATTTTCTCTTAGATCAAGGTCACCAACCTCAAATTCTCATTGTCGAACCTTCTTTTAATATCCTTTATACATTCTCTTTTGATACACTCTTAGATGATGAAACACAACTTGTCGACGTTCATTCAGTAACTTGAGTTCTTGCAATCTAGATATTTTGTAGTCTTCATCAGTAACGAGGCCTTGCAAAGACACTCTTAGAGATGACATTTCCACCTCAATAGGTAATACTACTTCTGATCCATACACCAAAGAAAAAGGTGTAGCCCCAGTACGTGTTCTAATACTTGTTCTATAAGCCCATAGTGTAGGATGGAGCTGCAAATGCTAATCCCTTCCAAATTTATTTACTATTCTATGTAAGATAGTCATCAGATTTTTGTTAGATGTTTTAGCTTTTCCATTACCTTGAGGATAATATATGGATGACCAGTGCTGTTTAATTTTGATTTTTTCATAGAGCTCTTCTAGATTTTTTTTCTTGAATTGCCCTCCATTGTCAGTCACAATGGATGAAGGTATACCATACTTGCAGATGATAAAGTTAAGGATGAACAAAGCTACTTGTTTACAGGTTGCTTTGATGAGGGGAACTACTTCTACCTACTTAGTGAAGTACTCAGTGGCAGTTATGATATACTTGTGTCTGTTAGATGATGCAGGATATATTTGGCCAATGAGATTAAATGCTCATTGTTGAAAAGGGCAATGTGTAATGAAGGGTATGAGATCCCTTGCTAGAGCATGTATGATATTCCCATGTAGCTGACACTTCTAACAAGTTTTAGCAAACTTTATAGCATCTTTCTTCATATCTGGCTAGTAGTTTCCGAGCTAAAGTTAGACCATTTGAATGAGATCCATGAGTACCTTCATGGACTTCAGATAATGCGCGTTGGGACTTCAGTTTCTAGACACCTAAGAAAATTACTATCCAAACATCACCTAAATAGATCGTTAGCGATGATGATGTACGATGAAGCATTTTGGGTTAGGTTCCTTTTCTCATTATGGGTAAGATTAGCAAGGATAATTTGGTCACGCAAGTAAGAGTAAATGTGGCTGTAATGAGATGAGTCATGTTCGATAATAGAATAGACCATCTGGGACTCAGAAGAATCATAGGCAGGATAATGCAACTCTTCCACTAGGAATTCAAAGCAAAAATTAGATTCTTGTAACTCTGGTATAGATGCCAAGGTGGCCATAGCATCTGCTGCTCTATTTGCTGATCTGGGAATTTACTGAAATGATACAAAAGTAAAATATTTCTTGAGATCATCAACTATTCTCTTATAAGGAATCAATTTCTCATCTTGAGTCTGATATATATCATTGATTTGATTGATGATTAGCTGAGAATCTCCATAGATATGTAATTCTAGAACCTTCCATTCAATAGCCAACTTGATCCTGTTTACCAAAGCTTCATACTATGCAATGTTGTTTGTGCAAGGGAAGAGAATCTTGTAAGCCTTCGAGATTGAATATTTTTTAGGAGTAATAAAAATTATTCTAGCACCGGAACCATGTTGAGTGAAATTCCCATCAAAGAACATCTTCTATGATTGTTGATTAGGGTGCATGATGGATTCATCTAGAAATTCTATGTGCAAAGGTTGACTGTCTTCAAGTGGAGCAATGAACAAGTTAATCTGCAATGATCAGTCCTTTGATGGCTTTGTGTTCTACATATTCAATATCAAATTCTGTAAGAACCATGACCCATTTAGCCAATCTTCCTATAAGTGTTTCTTTGCTAAGAAGATATTTGAGCAGATCAATCTTAGCCACCAACTTGATTGAATGTGTTAGAGTAATTGGGTATTTACTTAATTAATTAAACAATATTTGTTTAATTCTTTAAGTTCCCTATTATCTTTTTACACTTAAGCTAACATTAGGTGCATAATAATTAATTTTTTTATTTAATTATTATGTGCAAGCCTAGGTTTTCCCTTTTAGGGTTTCTTGACCTATTAGAGGTTATTTTTCTTTTCTTTGTATCATTATATCATTACACATTTTGGTGAATATTATTTTGAGCATATTTTCCCGTGTTTTGTTCTTCAGATTGTTTTGCTTCATTGCTTCTCCTTGTGACAAATTGTTTTTAGCTTGCAAAAGATCTTTAGGCTCCTGTGGTGTTGTGTTTCTCAACTCCAACATGGTATCAGAGCTCAGATCTGCAGCTATTTGTTCCTGTTTTTGAGAATTTTTGTATTGGAAGCAGATCTGGGGTTTCAGGCAATTTTTTTGTATGCTTAGGGATAGGCCTTTTTTCTGAGCACTTTGGGCCTAAACAGACCTCACCATCATGCTCAGAAGGCCCAAAAACCCCTATAGTCATAAAATTTGTCTATTTTTGACTCCTGAGCATTTGGGTGATTTTTTCTCCAAAACCAAGCCGTACATCTTTGGCATGCAAATCGAGAAAAAAAATTCCAATTTTTTTTGTCTTTTTACGGCATGCAAGTCGGTTTTTTTATTTTTTTTAAAAAAATCACAAAAAATTAAAAAAAAAATCAAAAAAACGGTGCAAAAAGCAAGTTTTGTTTTAAATTTTTTTGGGGGAATTTTTTAGGTTGCGCAGGGTACCAGATTGACAGTCTGGCCGTTGTACGATGACCGACCCTACTAGTCTGGCCCACCGGCCCCCGCCCCCTGCTGGCATCACCCTATGGACCCCACTGCTAGCCCTTCAGCCCTTGCTGCTCACCCCGCCCGGCTGCAGCGCTGCCTTCTGCCCCGCCCACCACGCATCCACCAACACCTCCCGCCGTGCAGTGACCAACATCACCCCCCGCGCAGCCACCAACACCGCCTAGCCAACAACGCCACTCCACCTCCACTTGGCCTCTTCCTCTGCCACCCACTGCTCCTCATTGGAGCACCACAAGAGCGCCACCAGAGCCTGGCTCCTCCATCGGACCACCACCCTCTAGCGTTTTTTAGGGGGGGTTCATTTTTTGGCCCTATCTTGAGCATCCAGAGTCATTTTTTGGCAAAAAAAAAGGCATTGAAAAGCTTGTTCTGAGCTGGACGTCATGGAGTTGGATTTTTTTTTTCCAAATCTTCTGTTTGACTTTACTTTTTTTAGTCAAAGTTGGGCTTCTTTTCTACACTTCCAGGGCCGTAGAATGGGCAAATGGACTCCGTTTTTCAAAAACAAATAGGCGTTGGAAAGCTCTCAGCATGCTCAATTCAGATTTGTGATATTTTTTCTCATAATTTTCATCAAGTACATGAGATCTCAGTTTGAAGTTTTTTTGCTTATGCACTACTTGCTTCTCATCAGTATGTACTAGGGTTTGAATTTATCTATTGTGGGGGGGTGTTTTTTCCTTGCTTTCTGTCATTTATATCAGAAATACAGAACACTAAAACTCTCAAAAACAAACAAACCCTTCTGCATCTTCTGTCTATTTTGAAAGATCACATAATAAAAAAAACCAACAAGCAGGTGTAGGTGGAGAGTTTTGTTTTCATGGCTGATCCTTTAGTTGAGTTGTTGACTTCACACAACTATCACACCTGGAATCCCCACATCTTGAGGCTTCTCAAGTTATGAGGGTTGTGGTCTTGTTTGGATGAGGTTCAACCTATATTGCAGCATCCTTATGAGCTTCTTTAGCACAGGAACAAGATGGATGAGGCCATGGGTTTTCTCTCCTTGCATGTCTCAGACAGCCTTTTATTTCACCTTGATGAGTTGCTCACTCCTCGGGCTATGTGGTTGAAGTTTGATTCTCTCTTTGGGAGGGTTAATGAGATTCAAGCATTACAAATTGAGGCAAAATTGGTTTCTTTGTCCCCTGATTCATTTCCCACCATTGAGGAGTTTTTGAACAAGTTCAAGACTACCCGATCTATTCTTCAGGGATGTGGCAAGATCAAGACAAACATAGAGTGCATTCATTTAATTCTTTTGAAGCTTCAGGGTCATTTTCAGTTTTTTGCCTCTGCTTTCTACTCCACCATGGATGGCTTAGGTGCTCGTTTCACCATGCCTACCTTTGATGTCTTTTGTAAGTGTTTGTCTCATGAGCAGTCTCATCTTTCTCAGCTGGATATGCTTTCAGGATCCAAGAACAAAGCATTGGTTGCTCAGTCCTCTAAGGAGAAACAAAAGTAGAAACTGAAGCCGAAGAAGCCTTATGCAGGTAGTGAGAATGCCTCCAAGCCTGCTCCTAAGTCTGAATCTAAACCACCATTTCCTCCCAAGCATGAGAAATCTTCACAGTCTGGTGAGTCTTCCTCCAAGACTAAGAAGAAATCAGGAGATACTTGCAGTTTTTGTGGCAAGGAAGGACATCTCATTTCTAGGTGTTGGGAACATTTAGAGGCTTTAGAGGAAGCCATGCAACAGCATCACATCTTCTCACCTCAGGCATCTTCTCCTTCCATAGGGAAAGGTCATTCTCTCACTGCTTGAGATTCAACCTATGGGTCCACATGGATACTAGATTTTGGTGCTTCTCACCATATGACTCACACTCAGCAGTTGGTTACTTCTCTTGCCTCTTGTGGTACTTCATAGATTGCAGTGGGTGACTCAGTTCAACTTTCAGTCTTGGGTTCAGGTTCTGTCTCATTGGATGGGGGTACTCTATAGGATGTTCTAGTTGTTCCTAACATCTCAACAAACCTCCTGTCCATTTATCAAATTTCCACTCTGGCTCTAGTAAGACAGTTGAGTTCTCACCACATGATGTGGTTATTCGGGACCTCCATGATTCTGATTTAGTTGTTGCTACTAGGAGTGTTGATAATGCTTCTCATCTGTACATATTTGATGGATTTGAGCTCTCTATGGGTGTTGGTTCATCTCTTATAGCACATGTAGATTTAGTGAGTAAGATTTGGCATGAGCGCTTGGGCCATGTCAATTATAGATATCTTCAACATATGAGTACATATGCACTTGTTCTTGGGCTCCCATAAATTTTCTGCACTGATGGTGTTTGTCATGGTTGTGTGCTTGGCAAGCATCATAGAGATCCCTTTCCAAAGGGAAGAGCCCCTCGTTCTTTGACACCCTTGGAGTTGATTCACAGTGATCTCATGTCATTTCCCACTCCTTCTTTTTCAGGGGCCAAGTATGTGCTCACTTTTATTGATGACTTCTCCAGACGCACATGGGTGTACTTTCTTAAGGACAAGTCTGATGTCTTTGTTTCATTTCGAATCTTTAAGATATTTGTTGAGAATCAGTCAGGTTGTTCTATTCGGTGGATACGTACAGATAATGGGGGGGAGTATGTGAATCAAGATTTCAGAGATTTTTGCACTGAGCATGGTTTGCAGCATTAGTTTACTATTCCCTACACCCCTTAGCAGAATGGTATCACTGAGTGCAAGAACAGAACTTTATGGGAGATGGTGAATTGTATGATTCAGTCCAGGTCCATGGATTCATCTTTTTGGGCTGAGGCAGTCAATTGTGCCAACTATATTTAGAATCGGATGCCTCACAAGGCTATTCAACATATGACTCCTGAGGAGGCTTGGTCCCATAACAAGCCTAATGTTTCTTTTTTTTGAGTGTTTGGTAGTGAGGCATGGGCTTTTATTCCTGATGCTCAGAGGAAAGCCATGGATTGAAAGAGCCAACCTCTCATTTTTTTGGCTACTGTGAGAATGTTAAGGCGTACAGGTCATTTGATCCTGATTCTAGAGAGGTACTGTTTCGACGGGATGTTCAGTTTCATGAGTGCCTTCCCACAGTGGATACCCCAAATCCAGTGTCTACTCCTCTACCTACTTCTTCCACTACATCTCTTTAGGATATTTTTGAGGATGATTTTGATGAATACTAAGAGGGGGGGTGAATTAGTATGCCAAAAATCACTGTACTTAAACACTTTACTAGTCTAGCAGTAAACCGGTAAAACAATTTAGCAAACAAACCAGTTAGCACACATGCAAACCAAATAGAAAATAATGCATTCACCCACAGAAGCATAATCACCATAGCACAAGAGATTTTTACATGGAAACCTAAATGGGAAAAACCATGGTGAGATGAAACTCACAAGTAACTATCTGCAGAATAGGAACCAGACCGGTTAAGGTCATACAATGTTCTTTACCAAAACAGATCCTGTTAGGAATCTCAATCTATGTTAGGAGATAAGTCTAATTAAAGACTACCTTGCTAGAGGATTTTAGATCCACAAATGTGAACTACCCTGTTAGAGGATTTACAAAAGGCTTTTTGGGCCTACCCGGTTAAGAGCTTCACACTTGTCGAAGATGTGAGTAATCAACAAGTGAGTGATCTAGCAAATAACATAGATTGCTTGGTTAGATCCTTGATAGCTCATTCCTAATTTATTCTAGCATTACTTCAGTCTTCAACACATTCACACTCTACTTTCTTTCACAAACCTAAACTTCTCTTCTATATTCACACTTACAAAAACTCATCAACCACCTTAAACCCTAGCAAAAACCTAAAACCCTAGACATGATGTCCTTATAAAGGAATCTAATTTCATGTCAGTCCAATAGGATTACAATACAATTTCCTAGGTTCAATGCATCTAGACATATTTGGTAACATGACACAAAAAGCACCGCTAGAGTGTCGACACCACAAAACAATCGGTGGATGGTAACTCATTGCAAAATGCCAGTTGGTAACTCATCACAGAGTATTACCGGTTCATACAAAATACCGGTTTAAGCAAAATACCAGTTGTCGGTTTGACAAAATGAAGACTGGGAAATATGAGTTGTGCCGCTTCATTCCTTCGTACCTCTTGAGATCCTTGAACCGCTTGGGGTCTTCATACCACTTGAGATCGGTAAGCACTTTTTGCAAAACACCGATAGTCTAAAGACTATAATACATCATCCGGTTGGAACAAATACCAATTGAGCTTTAACTCATACATACAAAAAGTGATCTCAAATCAAGTGTGTGTCCATCAGTGACAATCATAGCATCAATCATAAAAAATGCCAACAATCTCCCCCTTTGGCATTGATGGCAACACTTAGGAAAATTTTGACATCTAAGTGTTTTACAACAAAAATATGCCATAATCAAAATTACTCCCCCTAAGCATATACACTATCCCTTTTGCAAAAAATACAATGTATACTACTCTTTAATAGAATTAACATGAAAGTATATATCAAAACATCAAAATTTATACGTCTCCCCCTTTGCCAACAATGACAAAAACATTGCAGACTAACCCCTCTTTCATTAGTATTAAAATAATAAGTGTTTATGACAATAAAGAGTAAAACTTGTCAAAAACTGATTTAAAGTCCTGCAAAAAATGCTTCATGGATAAGGACCATGAGTCAAGTAGGGAGGTAGCCACCTCTTTCTCTGTCTACATCTGGGAGACTTGTTCTTCCATGGCATCTATCATTCTCATCTCTTGAGTGACCGTTAGGGCATCAAGATTGAGGTAGCATTTCTAGAGAATTTGCAGTCTTGGCAGTGGGACCAGTTGAAGTTCCTGTAAATTTTGTGTTCGGTTGCTTATCTTTGCCTCTAGTCTTGTAGACTGAAGTTGAAACTGGTGAGCAGTTTGGCCATATGTGGAGAAGGAGTCATATGGCATCTTGAAGGTGCTAATAAATGATTGCATATCAGTTTGTAGTTTGTCCTTCTGAGTGAGCACATCATCACAGAATAAATGAGGTTGGCAAATCTTGCTGAGTAGTAGATTTCCCTCATCCATTTCATCTCTAATGTCCTTTTGTGCCTTCTGAAGATCAGACTGGAGCTCTATTAACTTTCTCACCAAGGTAGTGTCCAGAGCCTTTTGATGTTCCTTCTTGGCATTTGCTTCTGCAACCTCTTCCAGGCTTTGCACTTGGTCTTCTACAACTATGCATAGGAGCTTCAATTGTGCAAGTGAGGAATCGATACTGGAAAGGTTCATATCGGGTATCAAACCAGTAAGAGTGTCCACCACAGCTTGGATCACATCTTGCTCATTTTTCCTCCTTATCACTTCCAGGTGTTCTTGAGCAACCTTAATGCTCTGCAGCAACTCTGATTCATTTGTAGAATGGAGGTCAATGGGACTAGTAATGTCAGCTGATTTAGCCTGACTACTAGTTGCCATTGGGGTCTCCACCTGTGTGCTCTTTACCGGTGCTTCCTTGTCCTTGGAGTTTTGCTTATCTTCTTGAGCCTTCCTCTGCTCCTCTTCTTCTTTCTTTCTTTTCTCTTCTTCTTATCTCTTCTCTTCATCTTTTTGCTTCATCTCTTCTTCATCCTTCTTCTTCTCCTCTTCCTTCTTCCTCTTCTCCTCTTCCTATTTCTTCTCTTCCTCTTTCCACTTCTCCTCTTCTTTCTTTTCCTCTTCCTTCTTCTTCTTCTCTTCCTCTCATTTCTTATTTTCCTCTTCTCTTCTCTTCTTCTCCTCTTCTTTTCTCTTATCCTCTTCCTCTTTCCTCTTTTCCTCCTCTTTTCCCTTATCCTCTTCCTCTTTCTTCTTTTCCTCCTCTTTTCTCTTATCCTCTTCATCTTTCCTCTTTTCCTCTTCTTTTCTCTTATCCTCTTCATCTGCCTGTTTTTTATTTTCTGCTTCTTGTTGCTTCTTTTCTTCTTCTGCCTGCTTCTCCTATCCTATTCCTTTTGATGGTGTACCCTGAGTAACTTTTTCACCATCTAAGGCATCAATGTCAATGGGTTCCATTTGTTCAGTGATCGGTTCTCCTTCACTATCATATACTTCATCTATTTTTGATATTTTTGGTTCTTGCTCAGCCTTCTTGTTGGCTTGATGCACTTCATGAGTATGTACAGTAGTTGTCATATGAAGATGAGTGTCTTTTTCAACATCATCAATTCTCCCTTCTAATAACTAGAGTCTTCTCCTTCTAGTGAAGAAGAGTCCTTTGTTTTGGTTAATGACTTCAAATAGCTTAGAATTGGATAGGTCAGGAAAGTATTGGGAAAATACTTTCTCCCTTATTTCCTGTTCCTTCTCTATGGCAATGCGCCATTTGTTGTCTAAAGAATTCTACAAAGAATCCGGTGTCTCAGATCTAATTTCTGAAGGCGATCGGTCATTAACACACAAATACTTAATGATTTCCTGTTCAACTTCTTCCTTTTCATCATCATTGAAGTCATCAAAACAATCAATTAAATCATTCAACAATTTTCTCCTAATGTTCTTTATAGTTCTTTGACAATGTGTCAAAGGTTTGTAAGAAGAAATATCAATATTTACCGGTGCAGATGTTGCCGGTTCAATCTTTGTCTTTTTCTTCATTTGCCTAGTCTTCTTAAGCAGTTCTTCTGACACAGTTTCTTCAGAGTCCAGTTTGTTTCTTTTTGTCTTCTGCTTCCTCTCAAAGACTTTGGCAGGTGCCACTTCTGGTTTCTTCTTAACTGGTGATCGCTTGGTCACTTTGGGACTAGCTGCACTAACCGGTGTTGATGCTAAAGGCACTGCCTTTCCTTTCTTTACTGAGGGTTCTACAACTGGTGCAACCCTTTCCAAATAGGTGCCAGTTCTCTTTTCCTTAGGATCAAGGGGTGAGGCGATTAGGGTAGAAGCATACCCATCCAGCATATCATACATTACCTCATAGCCCATAGGCTCCACTTCTTCCTATCTGGGCTCAACGGCCTCCGTTATGCATTCATCCACTTTGATGGTGAAGAAGATGTCTTCCTCATACTTTTTGACTATATCACCGGATATTCTTATCCTTTGGCTCATCTTGTGCCTAAACTCATCAAAGTATTTGTTCAGCACTTCCAGATAGCCAGATCCAACCGCTTGTAGGCTTTCCTTGATTTTCTTTGTCACCGGTTGGTCAGCAAACCACTGAATGTCACCTACTCCTAGAAAGTAGCCTTGGAAGTAAAAGAACAACCCAACTAGTAGTTGTCCGAACTTAAATCTTAGTGCATTGTCCTGTTTGATCAAATTAAGATTCAACAGAAGTTGTCTTTACAAACAAGTGCACAGATCAAACGATGCATCTTCCTTGATCATCCTGTAAGCAGCATTTACCACTGTAGCAGAGACAAAATTAATTTTGCTAGCAGAGAACATCCGGTAACCTATCACCATGCAGGCATACTTGACCAGATTTTCCTTGATTGAGTTGATAGTCATTCCACGTGAGTCGCTCACTGAACCGATGAGCTTGGACATTTCAGTTTTGCTAACCTTCCTTAGGGCTAACACTTCCCTTGTGTTACATAAACTAGTGATGGCATGAATCACTTCAGGTGTGATATCATGCATCCGTTCTAAGTACATCTTATCACCATGTACCCTACTTAGAATAATACGAATGTGATCATCCAGAAATTCTTCAAGAAAATAGATTGCGTTGTGAAGTTTCTTCTTTTCCAGAATTATAAATTCCAGTTTAATCTTCTTATCCTTTCCACAGAACAAACTTAACTAGGAGTGGATCACAAGAGACCCTAGGTCTTGAATTTTATAGTCTATGTAATTGGAAATGCCTTCTTCTACTATAACACCAACGGGTATTTGAGATAGGGCATTGTATTTTGACTTCCGTTGAAAGAAGTCAATAGAATCAATGAGTACAGTAGAGCTAGCATGTGATGCAGAAGCCATGATAAATAGGGAATTTTGAAAAATACCTTCGTAGATCAAAATTCAGGGATTCACAATTTTAACTTCACTTCACACTCCTTCAGTTACTGAAATACCACTTTGCATTCTACACTTCTCCAACAGATGATTGCCTCCAATTCTTCTTCAGGATTTTGATAAATTCTTTGAATCATAGTGTAAATTGCTTTTCTTCGCTCTGCACTTGAAAAAATTCTTCACTCAAAAAATGATAAGTGAGAAATGATTTGAAAATTCCTTTTAAACAGGTTCTCGACCTACCATAATAAATGCTCCACTATTAGGGCGTAAACCCTAATTTGCCTTTTACCATTTCCGGTCTTCTGCCGACTAAAAGGTATCACATACCGGTTAAGGTCTTTTATCAGTGTCAATAGGGGGTTCGAGATATTTCACCATTTGCTCCCCCTAAGCTTTTCTGATACTTAGTTTGTCGGTTCAGCAACTTCCACAGTGGGTGCAGAAACCGGTTCTACTTGAATCACTTCTTCTGGCTTTTTCTTCCAGGTTTTCTTCATATCTGATTGAATAGTTTCAATATCGATCTTTCCTTCCAGAGTGACCGGTATGTCATCTGATATGTTCTTTCTTTCTCTGTAGAATCTTGTTGTATGACCCAGTTTGTTGCAGTGATAGCAAACCATTCCAAGTGCTCTCCAAGGTCCATTATTCATGTTTCCATTCTTCCTTCTGCATGTTGTAGCAGTGTGACCATGACCATGGCAAATCACATAGATTTCTCTCCATACGATTGTCGTTTGATAGCCACCACTGCCCGAATGATGACTATAGGTATTAAACCGGTTTGGGTTCCGGTTTCCAGAAGGTTCAGGAAAAACTCCTTGATTCCTTTGAGGATACCTTCTGGTATTGTGCATGACAGAGCTACATTCAAATTCTCTATGCCCAAACTTGTTGCATGCATAACAATTACCATTAAATCTATTGGATCTAGGCTTATCATTTAGAAAATAAGGAAAATTATTGTAAGCCTTACTTCTACATACATTAGCAGTGTGTCCTTCCTTGAGATAGTTAAAGCAAACATGTTTAAACTTTTTCTTACCTTTATCCTTTGATGTCGGTTGTTTCTTTGATGCTCCATCTTTTGTTCTAGAGGTCTCACCTTTCTCATAATCAGAGAAACCAAGTCCATCAGTATTCTTGACAGGTTTGGCCGATTCAAGCTTTTTCTCTAGCTTAACAGTACTCTTGTTGAACTTAGCAAGTATTTACTTTAACTCAGAGAGTTCTTTGGAAATAGCAACATTTGTTTCCATCAAGTTTGCATTCTCAGAGATGGCTATGTTTAGTTCTCCTTGCATGTCTTCCTTTTCCATTTTGCTTTCATGGAGGTGAGCAATAAGTGCACTGATCTCTTGCTTCAGTTTGGAGATTTCATGATCTTTCTCTTTTACCAGATCTTCAGCTTTCCTCCGGTTCTCAAGCTCTTGGCACATTCGAATAGTCAATCCTTCCAACTCTTTTCTCAAGTTGGAATTGGATTCATTTAGCTTTTCTACTTATTTAATTAGGGCTTCCATGTCCGCTTCATCAGAAGAACTATTTTCAGATAGCTCCATCAGTTTTTTAGCATGCTCGCTTCTTTTTGCCTGAGAGGCCTTATATTTGACCATATGTTCATCATAGGCTTGCTCAGAATGAGTGAGTCGATGAGTAAGTTCCCTCATAGTGTATTCCCACATATCTCTTTCCAAGTGGTTAGACTTATAGAAAGGTTGGCTCTGATACCAATTGATGAATACTAAGAGGGGGGGTGAATTAGTATGCCAAAAATCACTGTACTTAAACACTTTACTAGTCTAGCAGTAAACCGGTAAAACAGTTTAGCAAACAAATAGGTTAGCACACATGCAAACCAAATAGCAAATAATGCATTCACTTAAAGAAGCACAATCACCATAACACAAGATATTTTGACATGGAAACCCAAATGGGAAAAACCATGGTGAGATGAAACTCACAAGTAACTATCTGCAAAATAGGAACCAGACCGATTAAGGTCATACAATGTTCTTTACCAAAATAGATCCTATTAGGAATCTCAATCTCTGTTAGGAGATAAGTCTGATTAAAGACTACCTTGCTAGAGGATTTTAGATCCATAGATGTGAACCACCTTGTTAGAGGATTTACAAAAGGCTTTTTAGGCCTACCTAGTTAAGAGCTTCAGACTTGTCAAAGATGTGAGTAATCAACAAGTGAGTGATCTAGCAAATAGCACAGATTGCTTGGGTAGATCCTTGATAGCTCATTCCTAATGCATTCCAGCATTACTACAGTCTTCAACACATTCACACTCTACTTTCTCTCATAGACCTAAACTTCTCTTCTATATTCACACTTACAAAAACTCATCAACCACCTTAAACCCTAGTAACAACCTAAAACCCTAGACATGATGTCCTTATAAAGGAATCTAATTTCATGTTAGTCCAATAGGATTACAATACAATTTCCTAGGTTCAATGCATCTAGACATATTTGGTAACACGACACAAAAAGCACCGCCAGAGTGTCGGCACCGCAAAACAATTGATGGATGGTAACTCATCGCAAAATGCCAGTTGGTAACTCATCATAGAGTATTACTGGTTCATACAAAATACCAGTTTAAGCAAAATACCGGTTGCGGTTTTGACAAAATGAAGACTAGGAAATATGAGTTGTGTCGCTTCGTTCCTTCGTACTGCTTGAGATCCTCAAACCACTTGGGGTCTTCATACCACTTGAGATCGGTAAGCACTTTCTGCAAAACACTGATAGTCTAAAGACTATAATACATAATACTAGTTGGAACAAATACCGGTTGAGCTTTAACTCATACATACAAAAAGTGATCTCAAATGAAGTGTGTGTCCATTAATGACAGTCACAGCGTCAATCATAAAAAATGCCAACAGATTCTGATGATGGTGTTGATGATCCACCATCCTCACCTCCACCTGCTCCACCTTAGATGCCCAAGTGAGCTCTCTTTACTATTGAGGCAGCGGGTGCTTTGGTTGGTGATCCTTCAGTTGCTTGTCAGAACCATTCTCATACTGTGGGCTCTAGTCTTTTGAGTCATGCTATTTCAGATGATCCTTAGAAGTTTCTAGAGGCTACCGGTCATCTTGGGTGGGATTGTGCTATGGAGGAGGAGTATTCTTCTTTGATGAGGAATCATACTTGGGATCTCTGTCCTCTTCCTAAGGGAAAAAATATGGTTAAGTGCCGCTTGTTGCATCGCACCAAGTATGTTGCTGATGGTTCCATTGATAAGTACAAAGCATGTCTTGTTGCGAAGGTTTTCTCACAGGTTGAGGGTATTGATTACTTCGAGAGCTTTGCCCCTGTCACCAAGATGAACTCCATTCACTTTGTACTATCTCTTGTAGCTTCTCAAGGTTGGCTTGTTTTTCAGATGGATGTGAAGAGTGCCTTCTTGCATGGGGATCTACAAGAGGAAATCTACATGGAGCAGCCTCAAGGATTTGTGTAGGACAGTTCTTTGGTTTGCAGACTTCGATGTTCATTGTATGGTCTCAAAGAGGCCCCTCAGGCTTGGTATGAGAAGATGGATTCTTTCTTTCTCTCCACTGGGTTCACCCATAGTCATTCTGCTCACACAGTGTACATTCAGCTTCTTGAGGGTGAGATCTTGATTCTTGTGCTATATGTTGATGATCTCCTCATCAACGGTATCTCATCCTCTATGATTCATCATACTCAATGAGCCTTGATGGATCAGTTTGAGATGACAAATCTTGGTCTTCTGCACTATTTCCTTAGTCTTCAGGTGATTCAGTCTTCTGATGGGATCTACATTTACCAGCAAAAGTATGCTCTTGACATGCTTTATTGCAAGCCTGCTCCCACTCCATTTCAGTCAGGGGTTGTTTTGATCACCACTTGCCCCACTCCTTTAGTAGATTCTACACTTTACAGGCAGTTGGTTGGTAGTTTGTTGTACCTGACTCACACCCATCCTGATATTTCCTTTGCGGTTGGCCTTGTCTCTCGATTCTCCCATGATGCTCATGAGAGTCATTGGCAAGTAGCCAAACATATTTTGTGGTACATTTAGGGCTCTAGTTCTCATGGCATTCACTATACATCAGGGGACCCTCACATTGTTGGCTACATTGACTCAGATTGGGCTGGTGATGTCACTGATCAGAAGTCTACTTTTGGCTTTGTTTTCTATCTTGGCTCAGGTCCTATCACATGGTCTTGCAAGAAGAAGACTACTCATGCATTATCATCTACAGAGGCTGAGTACCATGCTACTGTGCTCGCTAGTCAGGAGATCTTATGGCTTAAGCGTAGAGTTTGATAGACTAACGTGTAGTCATTGGCAAAGATAGGTACATTCGTAGGTTGGTTCAACTGCATTAAGATAGTAGGCTAACATGTAGTCATTGGCAAAGATAGGTACATTCATAGGTTGGTTTTGTAGACTACAGTCAATTAGTTTAGGATGTACCAAAGATAAAGTTTGAACAGGCTCGAGGGAGTTCATAGTATTATCATCATAACTTTGGACCGACAAGTCGAGTTCCATAATACTACCTTGCGTAAATCTCTCATGACCAGGAAGAGTTACAACATGATCATTGAAGTGGACATTAATATTTAGTTGACCAAATTCAATAGACCTACTCCTAGCATCGTTCTCTATGCCAAACTGGACTACATATCGTGGTTTGACAGTAACAGGATCAGTAGACAGATTCCCGACATTCATGACAGAGGAGTCAGAGTTTGATGTTGAATAGGTATTGTCATAAATAGAACTATTTTCAGAGTCATCAGAGTCATAGGATGAAGTTTCTAACTCTTCTTTAAGTAATTGAGTAAAAGTATGTATAGTGTCAATACCTACATCTTTGATGTTGCAAGTCCCTTCATGATTTGGTTCATTGATCACTTGTATCTGACAAACCTATTGACATAACCTTGATGGCTCTGTGAATCTCTATATTCTACTCCATTCAACTTCTTCTTGACTAATGACTGGTTTTTTTTCTGTAGCTTCCAATTCTTCTTGTGTATTTCCATACCTGATTTGTTCTATCTTATTAGAGGGAGATATAGTAAGTGGAGAATTTTCTTGTGTTCTTCCTTCTTTCAGATTTTGTTCATAGTCTTCTTGTTTTTTTAGTCTGATTTCCTCTATCTCATTTTACAGCTTTAAGCGTATTAGCTCTTTTGCATCCTCTATGAGATCATTAGATTCTTCTAGAGTTTCTGTAGTAGATGTATCTAAGAGATGATCTGGACCCCATTCATACTTGTTCGAGTCAATTTCTGAATCATCTACTTGTTGTCTACCAGTGTATGTGACTGGAATTTTCAGTGGTGCAAACAATTCTTTGATTCTTTCTACCTCTCCTCTCATATCCTCTGGGACTTCTACTCCTTGTAGTGTTATAGCTGATACCATCAAAACTTGAGTACTGGTTGTTTCCTCTCTCTTGATTGCTATTTCTTCTTGTTCTTTTTCATACTCTTCTTGAGTCTTTTTTTTTCTTCCTGTGATGTTGAAGGGAATATCTTTTTCCTCCACTTAGATTGATGATGGGAAGTATGTTTCTGGTCTGATGTCTTTATTGGATTGTATCCCAGTCCAACCTTATCATTTGTAGACTTAGTTTGTAGCTAAATAGGTTCAACAATACCTTCTTCACATTTTCCTAGAGGACCGGTACTTGAATATCCCATGCATTGAATCATCTTATAGCTTGGACCATATTGTGTCAAAGAAATCTCACAATGTCGTACTTCTTTGTTTATACTATCTTCTTTGAAAAGTCATTTGAGAACAACATCCTCTTCTATTTCATCTACAAGGGAAGTAGAGGATTGTACATAGAGACCATCATATATGACATTTGGAGTTGAAGTTTGTGGCTTCATAGCATCTCACAGTTTTCCCAATTGTCGTGGTGAGGGAGGAAGAGAGATTAGTGGAAGTACTGGTCTATCTTGTATCCATCCATGCTAGTATCTGTGATTTTCAATTTCCTTTCTAAATCCTTCATCAAGGTTTCTGAACTTTCAACTGTAGAGGCTACTCTATTATGAGGCACAAAGGTATCAACACTCTTTGTCAATGCATTACAGGGGGAGTTTGTATCAGCAAGAATACTGACTTCAACTCCGTTATAAGGAAATTTTAAGCACTAATGATATGTGTAGACGTATAAAAATGAACATATTCCTAAATGAATATTTTATGTCCATTCCTCTATTTAATTAAATCCAATTTAATTAAATCACCCACATTCCTCTATTTACTTAAGTAAATCATTCAATTTATTTAGTTAAATTCACTTAAGCCCTTTTTTGCATCATTTAATTGAATAAATCATTTTATTTAATTAAAACCCTTCTCTCTACTTTTTAATTAAATAGTTTAACCCAATTAAATAAATCTAATTTATTTAAAATCCCCAACTTGCAACCAAATTTAAATAAAGCAATTTATTTTAATTAATTCTATTTTCCCTCACCCACTTGCATTTTCCTACATCTCCCACTTGCATCCTAAACCCTATTCCTAAATTCTTCTAGAATCCATCTGATCCTAAACAATTAACCCTAACCCATCAATTATCCCCTTTCCCTAAATTTGAGGAGGTCACTTCTCAAATTTGGAGTAAATTCTTCAAATGCATTAAATCCTTTATCCATTCAACAAGATAACTTGTTGAATGCCCCGAAATTTGGAAGGACTCTTACAAATTTGTCCCCAAAGTCTTCAAACCATTAATGGTTAACTAACCCTTAGTGGCATGGTTAGAGACTTTTTTCCTAACTTAACCTCCATCTAGCCCAAGGGTCTCATCAAGCATTTATTGCTTTGACCATAGTTATTCCTTTAACCTTTGCACAAGAGTTTATCCTTTGGGTAAAAGCTTTATCCAATGGATAACCTTAACCTAACCTTAACCCTTACCCCCTAGGGTAACAATGAGGTCTTCTCAAGCATTTAATGCTTCTTACATCTCCTCTCAACCAACCTTATGTTGACAATTGTCACGATTTCATTGGTGAGAATTGTAAACATGGATTGACAACTTTCAATCTTGACCCTTGATTAACTCTTTCAATCTTGACCATCCATTGCCCTATTTTTGCTATAAATAGAGCTCTCCTTCCTCCATTTTGGACATCCATGAATCTAAGAAATCTATTATGTAAAATCCATGCAAGCTTTAGTATCTCATTTATGCTCAATTTTAGCACATCTAGTCTCTCTTTGCAATAAGAATTAGCCTAATAAACATTTTAGACTACTTCTTTTATCATTGGACTAAATTATATAACTAGTATATCATGTTAGGATAGCATTACCACTAATCTTGTCATCGTATAATCTAGTTTATTGCATTTTTAGAATCATGCATAGATAGGATGCATTCTCATAGTAAAATCAATCAAAAGCATCCCTCGTTCTTGCATTTTTCATCCCTAAGGCACTTTGCTCAATGATCTGAGAGAAAAGGCATTGGTTTGAGGGACCTTGTGAGATAGAGAACCATGGAACCAACCTTGGGAAGTTGAGTCATCCTTCATGACTCCATAGCTTGCACCAAGAAGTCCTGTGGGTGTGTGGACAAGCCTCTTGGAGCTTCATTTTCACATTTTTAGTTTCATAGCCCCGCTTTTCCTACATACAATATGTAGATGGAACTACCTTCATTTTGTGAATCCATGGCCTACCCAGTAAGATGTTGTATGAAAGAGGGAGATCAAGCACCTGAAAAATAACATCTCTTTCCACAGGTCCTACCCTGATCGGTAATAGTTCCAGACCTTTAGAAGTTCTTTCTTCTTCATCATAGGCTTTGATTGTTATTTTATTGGCTGGATCAATGACATTTTTAGAAAATCCCAACCATGTAAGCAGATTATAGGTACAAATATTCAACCCAGCACCTCCATATATCAAAACACATTTAACTTGATGTTTATGGATCATAGCTTTAATGTGCAATGACTAGTTATGTGGGTGATTTGGTGAGTCATCATCTTCTTTAGAGAAAGTGAGATCATGAGGCAAAGTCGGCAGACCCACCATAGATTGAAACCGATCAACATCTAAATCTTTTGGGACATTTGTGGTGAGAAAAGCTTTGTTCAAGATCTCTTTATGAGCAAAAGTGATTTTAAGCAATTTGAAGATGGAGATTTGAGCATTCATTTTTTTCAATTGTTTGACAATGCTATAACTGGGAGAGAATGATGAAGGCAACTATTTAGATTTCACCAAGGTTGTATCTGTTTTTCTATTTGAAGAAGTTGATAGGTTTGACGTTGTTTGAGCAAGAGTTGAGGAACTAGCTCCTTAGAGAGTAACCTTCCTTTGAGCACGGGTCACAAAATTTGCGGTTTGTGATTCATTTTGTTTATCTTTGATGATGATCACATTGCAATATTCAGGTTGGGAAGACTCAATCATTTTGATCACATTGTCATTGTTGGTATAGGTGTAATTAACTTTGGCACCTCCTTTTGATTTTGAGGAATCACCTTGTTCGTAAACATGTAAGGAATCTTTAAAAGATTTCTGATCAACATTAGTTGTGTGATTTCCAACAACTATTTTGCCAGCGTCGATGAGATCTTGAATCTCGTATTTGAGCTTCATGCAGTTTTTTGTGTTATGACCTTTGTTTTGATGGTATTCACAGTAGTCATTTTCTCTCCACCATTTTGGTTTAACTTCTGGATTATATGGCCTGGAATTGTCTGGTAATGTTATCAGATCATTTGCCAATAAAGTTTTAAAAACATATTCATATGATTCTTCTAGAGTTGTAAAGTCACATTTAGGTTTAGAAAGCCAAGTTTTCTCTTTAAACCACTCTTTTAATTTCTTCGGAGGATTTTCTGTTGTAGTTTCAGCTGCTTTGAGTGCTTGTGTGCTACTAGCCAAGTTAAATATTGTGGATTTTGATTTTGCTTTAATAGTGTCTACCACTCCGTCATTAACAATGTTTCTATTGTTGTCTTTGCCATATTTCCAATATTTGTTCTTTTATTTGGAACTAGAACCTTGTTGTGTTTCTTTCCAAATTGATATGTCTCCTTTCTTTATAAGAAAATCTTCCATTCTGAGGGCACTATCTACCATTTTGTTGAATGAAGGTACACTTGCATTTGGATACTATATTTTAATTTAGGGATCAAGTTGTTGATGAAGATATCCATCTTCTCAAAATTTTGAATAGGCCTTGAATATCTAGAGAACATCTTTCTCCAACGTTGAAGGAAAGTGAGAAAGGGCTCTCCTATTTTTTGTTTGGTATTGCAAAGCTCAATCACAGTGACTGGATGATGAATTTTATAGGAGTATTGTTGTAGAAATAATTGGATTAATTCTTCAAAAGGTTTGATTCCCGTAGGTAGGCTTGAGAACCATTCCATAGCTTGCCCTCCTAAACTTCTCAGTAAAAAGGTGCATGAGATATGTTTGTTCATGCATGAATTCCATACATAAAACACAAAATTGTTTGACATGGTCTTGAGGATCTGAGTTACCATCATATTTGTTAAATTTTGGAATCTCCACTCATGAAGGAAATGGAGGCATGTAAAGGTCTTTGTCAAATGCAAATGGGCATATCGTATCCAGAGTATTGTTTTGATGATTTGTCCTTTTATTTCAGTTCTATGATCTCAGTCTGTAATGCTTGTAATTGTTTGTTTACCATTGCTAAGGGTGTCTCTTCCTCTTTAGTGATGAGGGTCTCAATGTTATAATCAATAGGAAGTTTAGCGCCTTGTTTTGCTAGTTCTAGAAAATAGTCTTCTTTTTCTCTAGACATGACAATCTTCATCATATTTAAGAAATGTTTATCGTTTATACATTTATTTATAACAGTTTCTATAGGTTCAGAGGATTTAGAATCGCCTAACAAGGAATCACTGTCAGTGGTATGAATACTAAGATTATCAAAAGCATCATGTTTAGGAGCTCGTCTTGCTCCAGATATGGTGGGAGACAAGGGTTGATAAAAAATTGGTATACTTGATGATGAAGGCTTATTGCTGATAGGGTCCTCTACGCAAAATGAATTATCTTGATATGAAAAGGATGGTCCTTTTCCTCTATCAACTTTCTTATGAGCACTTCTAGTTTGAGTACGCATTTTTATGACTGATGTGACCTAGAATTGTATGTGATGCAGAAGTCAAGATCAAATTTGGAGCTAGCTGTTCATTTAACGTATTATTTTAGATAAGCAACTAAGATTTATTATGGTTTTAGGAATGATCTATCCTGTATAAGATATTTATCTAAGTTACCTAGTTTGATTTGAGATAAGTGACTAAGTCTTATTTTGGTTTCAGGAAAGATCTATCTTGTGTAAGACGTGGTCTAAGTGACTTAAGTTTGGTAAGTGGTTGATTGAACTAGTTGAAGGATGATCGAAAAAATTGTGCAACACAATGGAAGAGGTATATTGTTTAGATTTGTTTATGCTCAAGATGATGATAACCAGTTTTATGCTCGCTGTAGACTATTTTAGGCAAGTTTGACTATTCTGGACTGACAAAATCAGGAATTCGTACGTCAGGGTTTACAGAACCAGACTATAGTTTAATGATTTTAGAATGATGAAAACAATATTTCGTATGAGTTGTTGTCTAGGTTCGTATGACAAGTGGGTAGACTTCAGATGATAAACTGATGAATATGATGATTTTTTGTATGACATAGGATAGAGGCTCAGATGACAATTCCTTGACCAGGATGATAGTTTCTCAGAACTCATACAATAATTGATAAAGGGCCAGACGACAAAATGTGAGGATTAATGAAGTTTCGTATGAAAAATACATGTGGTAGGATGATATTTCAGAAGATTTGTATGACAGTTTATTGGACAAAGACGAAATTCTGACAGACAAAGTTTTCAATGACTGAAGAGGACCAGTTTTGAGATGGACTGAGTTTTTTTGGACGACTGAGGTAGACTAGTTTTTTTTATACGAGCAGAGTTTTGATCACTGAGTTGCTTATTGTTTTCTCCAGTTTTGGTATTCCAGTTTCGGTTTCAACAATGAAAACATAGTAAACATGCAATATGTATAATGACTTCAATCACAACATGCTAACCCTATGGAAGTTGGTGAGAGAAGAAAACCATTGCTTGCAGACTTAGGTACACACCCAATAGCTAATCAGAATATGACCATTGAGTCTCACACAATGGATTCTCAATGCTATATTAGCCGACTCCAAACGCTAATGGGGGCACGAAATGGTAAGTATCCTGGGAAAGTTACTATCTCTCTTGCACAAAGATTATCCTCCCTTTCGGAGGTGAATCGGGTAGCCTCTATCTTATAGTTCTTAGTCAGGACTTCCATTCAAAATTACCCCTTGAAGTCATGTAAGAATGATTGAGGCCTATAGCTCGACAAGGTACTGAAACAAGTTGTAGTCACGTAAATGTGATTGAGACCGCGAGGCCCTACAAAATGCTCGATATGAGAGATATCAAAGAGAAAACTCAAATAATCCCATCCTCTGAGACTTTAATCACCAGAGGCTTATTTATTATAGTGAGTTGGAATGCCCAGGTCTGACTATACTCACTTGGGTCATTTTCACAGGGTGATTACTTTTTCCCACCGTGACAGGCCCGCTAAATGTACACAAATCTCAAATCTAGAAAAAACCTCAAGACTCTGGATTTCTGATTGTCTGTGCAGACAAGAGCATACTCTCCTACCTCATAGAATTTTCTTATAACACAAAAGATAGATTTGTTCATTAACCAGATAGCAATTTAGGTGCCTAAAAATAAATTTAAAGAATACATGATGTTTACTTGAATCTCCTCAGGCAACCTGCAAAGACAACAAATCGGTAGTCATATTGTTTTTGTTTGACAAGCATATTCTTTGACAAACGTTCTGCAAAAACTGATTAGGCTGTGAAAATTCCTCAGACAAATAGACAACCAGCTAGAGTCAGCATTAGTATGATCAAAATTTAATAAAGAACCTGAAGAATGCAGTCTATTTTTAGCACAAAAATACAAAATACTGTACGACAATTCTCATCGAACGGTACGATAATTTGTATGTGACTATATGATACCTGTATTTTGTCGTGTGGGCATGTGGGAAAACTCCTACGAGATTTCACAGTAACTGTATAGACAAAAATCTGAAAAATAAATCTGAAAAATAAGAAAAAGTTAGTCTTTGAGGCCAAAAGATGTAGTCTCTAGCCCCACGGTGGGTGCCAGAAATGTGTGTGTGAAAAGTGGAATAAGTATCTGCAAGCTATAAGACACAATGCTTCAATTAAGTCATTGCATGTATGGTTAGACAATTATAAGCATGAATAATAAAACCATAACAAATCGACCCATTTCCTTCTAAAGATGCGAGTATAGACTTGCTCCCATATTTGTATAAGCAATACCAATGACTAGACTACACCAAGACAAAGGATTTAATCTATATGAGCATGATATTAAGTTAAATGGATGCAAGATGGATGAAGAGTAAGCTAAATAAATTCAAGCAATCATAATTGAACTAAATATGCAAAAAGCTAAACTAAGATGCAATAATCTCAAAAAAACACAATATCTTCATTGACTCCAGAGCAAAAACTGCATAATAACAATAAATCTCCAAGGTGTTTTGAATGAGAGATGAAGGCTGAATTTATAGAGAATCAAAAGAAAGACCAACGGTCAAGATCAATTAGCAACGAGCGGTTGAAATTATTCAAGAAAAAACACAATTTAGGATAATTGAAATAATTGAAGGATCAGATTCAGTTAACCTTGAGATAGATTCCAATTATAGCTTGATTGAAATGTATTCAGATTATAAGTTTGAGTTTGCATTGGAGATAAAATTCAATTAATTCCATGCACTTGAGATAAAAATAGGTGATTCCATGCGATTTCTTTGATTTATTCAAGAAAAAAGTGTTTTCAATGCAATTGAACTTCTTTTCTCAAAAGCTTTGAGTTCCAATTTTAGAGAAGATTAATAATTCAATTTAATTACTTTTGTGATTTCAAGTTATCTCAATTTAGAAGAAGAAATAATATCTCAAGTTTGATTTCTCTCTCAATTCAATTCTTTTATTTTATTTTCAATTTAACTCTTTCTTTGTAATTAATTCCTCTTTTGTAATAAATTAATTCCTTTTTTATGATTAAATGGCAAATTTATTAATTAATTAAATATGCTAGGATATTTAATAAATTAAATAGGATAATTGATCAAAATGATTTACTTGGAATGATTTAATTAATTAAATAAACATTTAATTAATATAGAATGATTAACTTGCCATGTGACATTTAATGATTGAAGAATTAATTAATTGTGTACTCAAACTTGATTTAATTGCCTTTGGTTAGGACCTTGGTGATGTTGTCGAGATTAGGGGCCCATGGTTTAGGTGACCATTTTTAGGGTATTACAATGAGCTTTTGAATTATTTATTTATTAATCCCCATTTGGATTATTTAATTTATAGCCTATGGTTTATTAATATAGTTTATTGATTATTTGTATGGGGTGGATACATACCTTAGAATAAAATAATATCATATCCCACTTATATATTTGTAAATATGTTTTATATTTAATCCCACTTACCATTTACCCTCATTGGTTGAATTTGAAATGAGGAATAAAATTATAATCTAAGATTGGTAGGCAAAATATATTCCAAAAAGGACTATTTTGATTGGTTGACTTTGAGGTTAGAGTTTTGGCTTGGAGGCTAAGGTTTAGGGTTGGTTTTCCTTTTTATTCGGTACCTTGAGCTTGTTGTCAGGTTACCACTTGGAAGCATTCTTCAACATTTTGATTTTTAGTTTTGGATTTTGGCTTTGGGAGCTTGCTCGAATTTTTGTGGGAGCTTCATCAACCTTCTTCCATCACTTCTAATCTAGGTTGGAGGCCCTTCCTTTGAAGTTCTATTTTCAGATTTTGTGTTTTCTCTGTGTTTGAAAAATGTCTGTGTGTGGGTTCATTTTGGGGAAATAATATTTGTAGACACCTAAAAATGTCTCTTTAATCATATACTAATTATTCATCTATTTAATTAAGTAATTATTTAATTATTTGATTAAACTAATTATTTCTTCTGATCAATCACATTCAACATTGCTAATTATTCAATTTCTATTCTCAAATCAATTTAATCAGTTAATCCTCTTCCAAATATTAATTAAATATTAATTATTTAATTAATTGCGGTATTTTCCTTAGTTATATAATCTTTATTATTTAATTAAATTTCATTTCTTATCTCCGGTGGGGACCCAATTTTTTTGTGCAATAGCTTCTCCTCTCTTGGGGATGAGGAATATATGCAAGTTTTGTCATGAATTACATCTCATGGAATGTTCAAGGTCTCACATACCTCTCCAAAAAGTATTATGTTCGAGATGTTCATCAACGCGTTGTGGGCCTGGATGTTCTTTGCCTCCAGGAAGTCAAAATTGTTGGTTTCATGCTCAATGCTACATGCCGTGTTGTTTGGTCGGATAGCCTTGTTTTTGCCTCCCAGCATGAAGCTGGTCAAGGTGGAGTTGTTACTCTCATTTAACCTTGGTGTCTCTCTGCAGTTATTTCTCATGCCTTTGATCCCATGCAGCACGCCATCTAGGTTTTGCTGTCAATTGATAATCATTCCATTGGAATTGTTAATGTTTATGCTCCCAATTATTCGGTTGATAGATCATACCTCTGGTGCTAAATTGTAGATAATCTGCCACCTGCAACTTGGGTCATGTGTGGGGACTTCAATATGGTTGAGGTGGCATCCTATAAGGATGAAATTTTGCCTTTCCGCTAGACAACTGATGAGCGAGAAGCCTAGTATTATATGCGCAATAAATTGGGTCTTTTTGACCCCAACACCAACCGCTGCCGCCTTGGTGGGGTCTGGCACACTTGGTCTAATTTCAGAGCTAGCTTTGATAGAATTCTTAAAAGGCTTGATTGTGCTATAATAATTGCACAATCTTTTTTCTACTTTTCAGAAGATCATGATCTACATGTCACTCCTCTTGTTGATGTGACGCTATCTGATCACTTCCTCATAAAGTTTAGCATTGAATGGCAGTTAGCTAGGCAACATCCTTCCAAAATGCAGGTCTACCTCAACACGTCTCTCCTGCATCATCAAACCATGATGGCCCACATTCAAAGGGTTTAGAATTTAGAGCCAAGGCCCCATCATCACACTAGTTGGATTGTGTGGTGGCATGATGCCATCACCCGCTTTGTGAGGTTTATGTGCATTTATGGTAGACAACTTTCCATGTACCACAAGTAGTCATATGATGTGACCACCAAAGCTCTCTATGCTACCACAAAAGCTCTGGCCTTGAATCCTTTTGATTCTACCCTACAACTTTTTTTAGCCCAGCTCTGCCATCAGAAACAAGTTGTTGATAGCCACTCTACTAGAGGATCTCAAATCAAAGCCAAGTTACACTGGCTCAAGGTGGGCGATAGGACCTCTAAGGATTTCTGTTGGCTTTGCGTGCCTGTCATACCTCTATAGGGATCAAGAAAATCAAAGAGGGATAGGCTCTTCTCACTAAGTTGTCAGACATTCTACAAGCCTTTGTCCATCATTATGAGAAGGTGTTCACAGCATAGGGAGACTCTTCGGCCAGAACCCAAGCTTTGCAAGACTGCTTAGCTGTTGTTCCCAAATAGATTTTTGAGTCTCAATAAGCCTTTTGTGATCTTTTACTGACCATTGATGATTTCAAGGAAGCTGCTTTTTCTATGGTTGATGACAAAGCCCCAGGTTGTGATGGCTTCCCCAGTGAATTCTACAAAGGTATTTGGCCTTATATTGTTCCTGACCTCCATAAGGTCTATCTAGAAGCTTTTCATTTCTGACCCCTGGGAAAAATAAGTAACCGAGGCAACATCAAATTTATCCCTAAGGCTGGGGATCCAGAGGACATTTGCAATTGGAGGCCTATTACTTTTCTCAATGTCTCATATAAGATCATTGCCAAAGCCTTGGCTCTCAAGATTCGCCATCTCCTGCCTCTTGTTGTTCATCCGGGATAAACTGGTTTTATTAAGTCCAGGTTTATTCTGGACAATATTATTGTCATTTGAGAAAGGATGGATTGGGTCAGACGCTCTCAACAATGGGCAATCTTTCTTAAGATTGACTTCGCAAAAGTGTATGATCGCATTGAGTGGCCTTTTATCTTGGCTATTCTCAAAGCCCTTGGCTTTGCTCCCCAATTCATCCAATCTGTCTAGATGTTATTTGGAGATGCCTTGGCCTGTATCACTATCAATGGCTGGTAGTTTGAGGTTTTTGGCCTTTTCAGATCCATTCGTTAGGGATGTCCTCTGGCTCCTACTTTATATGTTCTTGCAGTGGAAGGGTTTGGTTACTTACTTGCTAATACTATATCTCTGTTGGGAGTGTCCGTGGTATCTCCCTACCTAAGTCACCTTCTCAACTTGTTAATGGTCACTTTGCAGATGATTCCTTTCTCACTCTCATTGAGGACAAAGAAAATGTGCAAGACGCTCTTCATTGTCTGAACACCTTTTGCTTGGCTTCTGGTTCGACCATTCAATGGCAAAAGACACAATGTTATAGGCAATATTTTCTGCCATCTCCACCTTGGATCCTCCAATATGAATGGAATTGAGTTCATCATGGTGAAATTTTTCGCTTTTTGGGCATTCCTTTTGCCTTCCAAGCTTCACCTGTGGATCTCTAAAATGCGATTTTAACCAAAATTGAGAAAAAGTTATCCTATTGGATCACCAAGCCTCTCTTTGGCTAGTAATTCCAAATTTGCTCCAAAGTGTTGGCCGCCACCCATGTCTATTATTCCTCATGTTGGGCTCCTTCCAAGGCCTCTTACATGAAGTTGGAAAGTCTTCTATGGGCCTTTCTTTGGGCCTCTGGGTCTGACCATCATGGATTCCATAGGGTTGCTTGGGAATACTGTTGTCTTCCCAAGGAATCCAGAGGGCTTGGCCTTATTTCTACCTAGAACCAAGGGCTTTCCTTATGTGCTAAATGGATTATCAGAGCCTTATCTGGCGATGAGGCCTATAAAATTCTTCTTTGACATTGCATTTCTTTGGCTTTCCTACCAAAAGGCTAGCTTGGAAGGGGATTATCTTGCAAACCCTTCTCATTATGAAAAACCTTGTTCAGATCCAGGGTAATTTTGTGGTTAAAAGCATCTGGCATGCTTGGGAATCTATCAAGCCTTGGCTTTGATGGGCTGGTGATGGTTTTTGGGATGGGTTATCCATGAATCAACACAACCTCTGGTGGTCACCTCTTTTTCAGGTGCAAGGGTTACCATTGGCCAAAATCCAGGGTGTTAGTGCTCTGCGTTTTCACAAACACGACATTAGAAAACCTAAGGATCTATTCTCCAAAGCTTCTATGAGCCTCCGGTCATGGGAAGACCTCCAAGTCCAGTTTTGTCTATCTCGGCCAGATCGACAGACTTATGACCTTCTGGTCTCAGCCTTACCCTCAAATTTACTTCACAAGCTTAGCATTTAGTTTGTCAGACCTTGGTGGAAAGATTAGAAATGGTATCCTTGGACTCCTTTCACCAACTACAAACCCAAAATTGGTTATCCCTAGTTGGTTTCTCATTTGCCTATGGTCCATATTCTCAATCAGCGATGGCACTTGCAGTCTTCTCAGACATCCTGGCGATTCTGGTTTCTTGTTGTCTAGTTGCACACTTTTCTTGGTGTGTGCTCTCCAAGGGTTGCCTTTGGGTTCCAAACTTAAACATTTGGGGGTTCCTGATTCCTGATGCCTTTTTTGTGGTCACCCAGAAACTTGTATGAACATTTTTTGGTTCTGTAGAAGAGCTCAATAGTATTGGAGTTGGATTCATGATTTCTTTCAGCCTTTTCGGCCTGAGCCATTTTCCTGGCATATGGCTCTTTTGGGTGATTCTCCTAGAATCCCCTTTAAATTTTTCCAAATATGGCATTCTTTTAGAATGGAGATCCTATTCACACTTTGGAAGGATAGGAGTGCAGTTATTATTAGTCACAACTTTTTGGATATTAATGTCTTGCTTTATGCTAAAGCTTGCATTTGTAATAATGTATTAATGCAGATTCAGGTTCAAGCTGACAAGGTGGCCCTGGAGGTGGGTCACCTTCAATAAATCCTCCAACACTAGGGCAGTGCCCCTTGTGCAGTTGCCAGAGTGCTGCTGAATTCTATCTCTACCAACCATACTCCACCCCATGGCTGCCGCCCCGGTCGTAGTTCTTCTGCCTGCCGCTCTCAGACCCCGTGGTCCCAGCCTCCTCGCCCCTCCTCAGGTGGGAGAGATGATGTTTGGAGGCACCGCTCGGCTTCTCTGCCTTATCGTGGCTCTACCTTGGGGTGGCCCTCTGCTGATCCTGTGACTTTTTCTCCTCCCGCTGGTGATGGTTCTAGGTGGCCCTTTGCCACCACTTCCAAATTTCCTCACCTAGCCCTGGCGATCTTGCCTCCCAGGTAGGAGGAAGGTGAAATTGAAAAAGATCCTGAAGATGGGTGGTCCATGCTGGACCCGACTCCTGACCCCATTGATGTATAGGGTAAGAAAGATGATCCTGGTCCTCCTCTCTTGGCTACCACTGCTTTGGCTACTTGAGGAAATTTTTTGATGAATAGCTTTTTTTTTTGCTTCCGGTCGTTGGTCGTGTGACTCTCACGGGGTGATCTTGTATCCCCTGGCCTTTTTGTGAATATGTACTTTAATATTTTTAATTAATAGAGAAGGCCTATTCATAAAAAAAAATTCATTTATAATGTTTAAATAATTCCATTTAAATTATTTAAATTAATTAATTATTCCTCTAATTCCCAAAATTCTAATTTTAATTAATTTCATTTCATTTTCCCCAAATTTGAATTTCATATCATTTCACTTAATTTCATTTCTTCCAGATTAACATTTCACCAAATGTGAATTTCAATTAATTTCATGTGCATTTCAGCATTCGAAAGTCCAAATTCAATTCCAAATTGAAAATGAAAATCAATTCAATTTCAAAATCCTATAGCACATGTTGAAATCAAATTGATGGATCAAATCAGTTAACTCAGTTAACTCCTCAATCTCCCATTTTCACTCAAAATCAACTTTTTATGACTAATCAATCATTTTAGTCTTCTAATCCATCTAATCAGTTATCTCTCAATCAATTTAGTTAGCTGACTAGTCTAGTCAGTCTATTGGTTAATCAATTGAGTTCACTCTCCAACAATTATGTTAACGAATCAATCTATTGAGTTCACTGATCAATCAATTTTAGTTAGCTATCAATCAACACTTGAGTTCAAATTCTTACCTCCTTTGTGTTGAAAATTTGTAAATTCAATCCCTTTTCTTATCTTCAAGCTAGATCATAGTCTTCAAAATAGTTGCTAATCTATGCAAGAAATCAGTGCAATACCTGAGAGCCATTCAACAACAACTAAGGAGAAGAGCAATGGAAGCTACAATGCAATTGAGGGGCTTTTCAATTAGGATAATTGTTTAATTATTTCATTTGTGCATTTCATTTCATTGTTTTGTGTTTGGAATTGCTTTGATAGTAAAGGATCTTTTGATCGCCCTTATTCCCTATTTCAGCATTTACGACATTCAAGCATGGAAACAATTGGTGAACCCAACGCAAATGATCATATTTAACATTTATTTCTCATTTTCTTGATTTTGCAAGTCTGTACAAACCCAAAAAATGGAGATCCACAATTGCCAGCTCAAAATTTCGTAATTGCTAATATTTATCTGCAATTGATGTTAAAATCTGCTGCAATTGCTATTAAAATCCCACGCAATTGCTAAATTTTCACCGCAATTGCTAGAAAAGGAGAAAAATCATTTTTTCTTTATCATTTCTCAATTATTTATTCTTGCGCACCTAACCCATAAAAAAATTTAAATTATGGAAAACTCATTTTTTTTGCATAAAATGTATCTAATTAGATGGCAGGAAAGGTGACTTTCAAAATTTTAGGTGCCAGGAGTGAAAGACAACATAGAAGATGACAAAGAGCATACCAAGGGCTACTAAAGATAGAAAGACAACTTCTTGAAATTGAAGAGGGAGAGGAAGTCACTCAGTACCATAGAAATCCATCGATTCCTTGCTAAATTCAACTTTTATGATGACATTGATGTGATGGCTCGCGTGGTTTGGAGTAACATCATTGCAGAATAAACTTCTATCTTCTATCTTTTACTTCTGTTTAAATTTAAAAAAATTGTCACTTAACTGATCCGCAATTGACATGATAATACTTTGCAATTGCTCAGACATCAATTCACAATTTCTATCATAGTAATTCGCAATTGATAGTATATTAATTCACAATTGTTCAGAAGGTAATCCGCAATCGCTCAGAAGGTAATTCACAATTGCAATTTAAGTTTTTCTTCATTTCGTCTTTCTGTTTTCTTGATTTCTATCAGAATTACTCTCTGATTGCAAAAAGACAGAGCTCTGTAACCAAGGAAAAGATAGGCTATATAGCCTACCATGTGTCTACTAACATTGTTTTCCTCTATAGGGTTAGAGTAGAAAACTTTCTTTTGGTGCTGTTAAAAAGAACAAAACAAATTCTTTACTTTACTTCACAAATTGCTATGAGGATTAAAAATGAATACCATGCCTGTGTAGAATAGAAAATAATTGCAATTGAAGGATAAAAAGAATTTTGTTTTATGTGTCTTTGAAGTGATAGGTTTTATGCTCTCCTCTTCAATGGGTGATCAGAAAACCAGACTCTCTTCTTTTATGATTTCATTTAATTTATGTACTTATATCCTTTAGAGGGTCCGCCTTCCTGAGTTACCCTTAGGGTGCCATTAATGGCCGGTGTGAAGGGAATGACCCAAGTGATTATGGCTAAAGCCAAGCATTCTAACTCACTCTAATCAAATCTCCTATTGAGATGAAAATATCTGGGGAGGGATCATATTTGAGTTTATCTCATATTGAGCACTTTTGTAGCGTCGTAAATTGTACGCACTCGCTAGGGTGATACAATTTCGCACCTAGTTTAGCACCCGCCTTAGTGCGTTTTGCATTCTGCATTGCATTTCTCCTTAAGCACTTAATTAATCAAATTAATTAGGTCTAAGGCCCTATTTCATCATTTTCTACATCACAAAGTTGGGCCCTTTCACTAAAGCGCGCCCTTCGCATTTTATTCTTCCAATACACCACTTAATCAAAAACCCTAATTAAGTCCTATTTCGAACTTGGGGGCTTGGTTTCGGGGTCTAAACATCTCGAAATCACCTGTAACTTCGGGATTCTCTCTAAAATCATCATATCCGACTGCCCTGAAAATTTGGTGAAAAGTTGTCGGGACCATGGCGCCCGTGCAACATGGTCTCGGACATTTTTCCTGAAATTTTGGGAGCACGATCCAATCATAAAATAAAGCTTAACCCCAAGAAATTGGCGGGATATTCAATCTCTAGGTCGGCCAAAATACAAATTTACGACCTAGGGTTTCATACATAAAAGCTCTCTTTCCTCATTCGAGAGGATGGGATTTTTGTTTCCAGGAACTTCATATGCAGTGAAAGAGCAGATCTTTGAAGACTTCAACAACACTCAACATCATTCTATCAAGCATCTATCAAATTCATTCATTCATCCAATTAGGGCTTGGAAGACATTGAAGAACAATAGGAGATTACCGACTGAAGATTGGCTTGTACTCCTCCCTTGAGGGTTGGGTATGATTTCATATTGTTTTCATGTCCTTACATAAGCTTTGATATATCATTTATTCATGCTTTAGATCACATTGCATCTTGATTTAGAGCATTTGCATTATCATTTACAAGCAATTAGGGTTTACTTTCTAGGTTGCTCTAGTTTGCTTTCTTGCATTTTGGACCTTGCACACACACTAGGTCTGCACACACAATACATTTTACAAAACAACTTGGCTATTCGTGGAGGTGGAAATCACCAAAGCGGGGGTTTGACTAAGGCAAAACCCTATATAGCTGCCCTTCCCCCTTTTCAGATATTATTGCAGGTTTCGGGATTCGGACGACGCCGCAGGACACAGATCCGGAAAGAGGAGACTGAGACAGAACTCTGTGTGCAATTGCAGCTCAGAAGACTGGGACAGGGGCGCTGGGCGCCCTGGTCCTGCTAGGACAGGGGCGCTGGGCGCCCTGGTCCCTGGGACAGAGGCGTTGGGCGCCCTGGTCCTCCGGACAGACAGCTTTCCGACAGTTTCCAGACAGTGTTTCAGGGTGCAAAACAGTGGTTTCCGGTGCAATTTTCAGGACAGTGGCGCCCGCGCCCCCATCCCGAACATTTTCAGTCCGATTTCGACTCCGGGTACATATCTGCATTCTTATTTTATCCTTACATTTACAGCTGTTCATTGCTTAATCTCAATTCTGCAAACTTGTTACTAGTTCATATTTACATTTTGAGGTTAGGATTTGAACTTGTATCATTTTAGCTTTCAATTTCAACAAGGGAATAGAAATCCTAATAGATATCCCGTGGCTCTCTCTTTCACCAAAAGAAGTAGCCAACCGTGCGATATCTCTAGGCTCTTTCGTATTCCGCAATGTGTGTCAAAAGTTAGGAGTAGGGTACATTGTCCTAGTCTCGCTTTTTCCCCTACACATTTTGGTGAACCCGACGTGAAACTATCATTGCTTCCTCTTGCATTGCATTTCCTAGATCTAGATTTAGTGTGTTTTTCATTTCATTAAAAGAGAAAAAGAAAAAAAAAGAGAACTTGTGTTTCTTTGCATTGTGTGTTTCAATTTTATGCAATCTTTTCAAAATGTCAGATTTTTATTTGCAAAATGTTCATGCATTTGATGATTATTATGAGTATAGCCAAGATGAATTAGATGAAGCCTTAGATGAGTTTTTAAACCCTAAGGATGCTAAACCTTCATTTTACCAAAAACTCATAAACCTTGTTACTATGCCATTTAGGTGTGATGAGAAAGATATGACGAATGATTCCTCTCAAGGATACATTCCTATCCACTCTTCCCCTGAATCTAGTAACATGGTTGTTTTCAATAATCCCCTCTATGAGGAGATGTCTCCTTTTGAATCAAAAGACAAACCTTTTAACCGATATGATCATGCTTTGTTGGATGATGCCCTTGATGACTTTGTGGCTTTGTCGAAACCTTTAAACAAAAACAAGACCTCTAAATTGGTTAACATGATAAATTTGAATGAATATAACAAACCTCTCCTTGAAGTCCAAGGTGCTTATCCTTCTCCCACCTTTCAAATTCCTAAGACTCCTCTCCTTACTGTCCAAGGGAGGTATGATCATGATTCCTTTTGTACTCCGAATAAACCAATCATTACCGTACAAGGAAGACAATCTATAAGTCCTTACAATTATGCTAAGCAAATAACTAGAGAGAGTTATCATGCGGTTGCCCATACCTATCATACCAGAAATAATAGGCAACCTAACCCTCCTCCTGTTATTCCAGTTTCGCTTCCTAATCCTCAACCAATTCTTCCTCAAGCTCCCCGTATTTCGCAAGTTATGGGTAAGGAATACGATCTCATAGAACAGCTTAAAGCTACCCCTGCTAAGATATCCCTTTGGGATTTGATTCAAACTTCTTCCGCTTATCATGGAATGTTACAAGATGCCTTGAAAGATTTGAATGTTCCTCCACCGAATACATCTAGTAATATAGCATCTTTTGTTAACTCTATGATGAATCCTAAACCTCAAATTGTGTTTATGCAAGATGAGTTGCCTACTAGTGAAGTCCAACAACAATATGATCCCTTGATGATTGTGGTTGTCATGAAAGACACTACTATAAGATGAACACTAGTAGATAATGGCTCTGGCCTTAATGTGTGTAGCATCAACCTATTGCATAAGATGAATGTGGATACATCTCTTATGGAGCTTGACTCTTGTTCCATTCGTGGCTTTGACAATGTGGCTAAGACTTCATTGGGTATCATCACCTTACCTCTCACAGTGGGACCTGTTACTTTGCCTACTCCTATCCATGTTATGCCGGGAAATTTAACATACAACTTGTTATTAGGGAGGCCTTGGATTCACAGCATGCAAGCTGTCCCTTCTACATTGCATAGACAAGTTAAATTCATCTATAACAATAAGACATATACTTTGATGGGAGATACTAATTTTCAAGCATGTCTACAAACATCTAAAGGAGATTCTTCTAAGCCATCCTCGTCTAATGATGACTCTTTAAACAAGAAACCTATTGATGAGTCTTCATTTCCCGAGGATCAAAATCTTTGGGATGAATCCGGAATTCCTAAGGAAGATCCTTCTCGGCTTGAAACTACACAAAAAAAGGATTTTGATCCTGAGAAGGTTCTCGTAGAAGATGATTGGGGATCTCTTGATTTTAATCCTACCTTTGTAGGTGAATATAAACTTCCTTCTAGAGAGCTTAAAGTTGAAAAGAAGGAAGAAACTGAAAATCACAAAGTTGAAAAGAAGGAAGAAACTAAAAATCAATCAACCCTGCCTGAGGCTATGAGTAATAACTTTGTGGCCGCTTCTCAAACTTCCTCTTCTCACATCTATAACTATGAAGAGTTTGATTCTTTGTCTTATGAAAAACCACCTTCTTTTCCTGAAATGGCTGATCGCTATGGTCGTGGTTTTCGCATTTTTGCTAAGCATGGGTATCATGGAAAAGGTTGTGGTGCTAATGAACAAGGGATTAGAGTTCCTCTAGAGACTAATTTTCATAATTATGCCTTTGGACTTGGTTATAATCCCTGCAGATGTACTAAAGCCTCTAAAAGACCCTGCATTAGTGTTAATGCTATATCTACATCTTTATCAATACAACACCCTGAGTATATTGATGAAGATTCTTTGGATGATTGTGCTCTGGATATCTTCCCTACTGACGATGCTTTAGCTGAGTTCTTGGGAGCCTATGACACTCTTCCTCGTTATCATCACAATAGGGGTCTCCCTTATTGTTTGAACACTGAAGCTTATTTTGGAAAAGAGATTGATAATGATAAGATTGTGAAAGAATTCCCTCAGTTAAAGGATACTCCTCAACAAAGTAACCTCCTCATAAGTGATACCCTTGATGTTAAGATGGATCCTTGCAACAAAGAAAAAATCATTAAAATTGGAAAATGTTTGGATGAAGAGGAACAGAAACAATATGAAGAGCTATTGCATGAATTCCTTGAGATCTTTGCTTGGGCATATTCTGACATGCCTGGTATAGATCCTAAGATTGTTACTCATAATATTGTCTTAGTTCCTGATGCTAAGCCCATGAAACAAAAGATTCGAAAAATGAATCCTAAGATAGCTCTTCTTGTTAAAGCTGAGATTGAAAAATTATTAGAGGCTGGATTTATCCACCCTATTGACTATTCCCCCTGGATTTCAAACATTGTCGCTGTGGCTAAACCAGATAACAAAATAAGAATGTGTACCGAATTTTGGGATCTAAATAAGGCTTCTTTAAAAGATGATTTCCCTCTTCCAAACATTGACATGATAGTTGATTCTACGGCAGGACATGCCTTGTTATCCTTCATGGATGGTTTTTCAGGCTATAATCAAATTTTCATAAACCCTCAAGATCAATTCAAAACCGCCTTCACCACTCCTTGGGGTACGTTTTGTTGGATAATGATGCCTTTTGGGCTAAAAAACGCCGGTGCAACTTATCAACGAGCGATGACCCTTATCTTTCATGATTATATGCATAAGATTTTAGAGGATTATGTTGATGATATTTTGGCTAAATCCTTTCTTCGCATGGATCATGTTAAAGTCCTTCGTCAAATTTTTGAAAGAATTTGTAAATATCACATGTGCTTGAATCCCCGAAAATGTGTTTTTGGTGTGGATAGTGGAAAACTATTAGGGTTCATAGTTTCGCATCGTGGGATTGAGGTGGATACTAAGAAAATAGATGCTATTGTTAACATGCCACCTCCTCGAAATGTCTCTCAACTTAAAAGCTTACAAGGAAAGATTCAAGCTATTCATAGGTTTGTGTCTCAACTTGCGGATCGTACCTTTCCTTTTACTCAACTTCTTAAAAAGGATATCACTTTTCAGTGGAATGAGGATTGTCAACAAGCATTTGAAGATTTAAAAGTGTATTTAGCTAGTCCTCCTATTCTTCAACCTGCCAAACCTTCTAAACCCTTTATCCTGTATACAGCTGCTTCTTCTCATGCTCTCGCAGCATTGTTAGCACAACATGATAAAGATGGTAAGGAGTGTCCGGGGTATTACATAAGTCGTACTTTACTCGATTATGAGACCCAATATTCTGTGATAGAAAGACAATGCTTGGCCGTGGTGTTTGCGACTCAGAAATTGAGACATTATCTTTTAAATTCAGAAGTCCATGTCATGGTTAAGTTTGATCCGTTGAAGCATCTTTTCTCTAAAACTGATTTATCAGGATGCCTCGCTAAGTGGGTTATGATGTTAATTGAATTTGACCTTAAATTTGTTTCACAAAGAGCAATTAAAGGACAAGCGTTGATTGATCACTTAGTTGAGGCTCCTTCACCTTTTTCATTCCCTAACCCTGAGTCCTTTCCTGATGACTTCATTCTTTCTATAGAGGAAGATGAAACTTGGGAGTTATTCTTTGATGGCTCTAAGTGTCGTACGGGATCGGGGGCAGGTGTTGTTCTGATTTCTCCTACAAAGAAACCTATTCCCTTGTCATATCGTCTAAATTTCCTGTGTACCAATAACATTGCTGAGTATGAGGCTCTTATAGCAGGAATAAAAGCAGCCCTAGCTCTTAATATAAAACACATACATATCTTTGGAGATTCGCAATTGATTATAAGACAAGTAACAGGACTATATCAAGCGAAACAGGACAAATTATCACAATATAAAGACCTTGCTATATCTTTATTACAAAATTTTGATTCTTATACCATGGAACCTGTCCCTCGAAAAGATAATCGACATGCGGATGCAATGGCATGTGTGGCTTCGTTAGTATCTTTAGAGGACCCTATGGTTGATCTTAACTTCGTTATTCACAATCTTACTTCTCCAGCTATTGAAGATGATTCTAGCTTGGTAACATGTTGTGACTTTGTAGACTCAGATGAATGGTTCTCGCATATTGTAAGATATTTGACCGATGGTACCTTCCCTGATTCTGCTAATAGGAACACTAGGGCTAGAATCCGCAAGTTGTCTGCTAGATATATCATCCTTTCTAATGTCCTTTATCGAAGGGGTTATGATGGTCTTCTCCTTCGTTGTCTTAACAAGTCGGAAATCCCTATTGCCCTTGAAGAGGCACATTCGGGTGCCTGTGGGGGGCACTTTGGGGGCAAATCCCTGGTTCATAGGCTACTTCGTATGGGATACTATTGGCAAACTATGCAGAAGGATTCCTTTTCATTTGTTAAGAAATGTCATCAATGTCAACAACACAATAACCTGATTCATGCTCCTGCCCAAGAACTTCGCTCTCAAGTAGCTTCTTGGCCCTTCTCCGCATGGGGTTTGGATCTTATTGGAAAAATCTCTCCTCCTTCATCTCAAGGACACAACTTCATTATAACCACAATAGATTACTTTACGAAGTGGGTAGAGGCTATTCCCCTTCGCTCTACTACTGCTGAAGTGATTTGTCAATTTCTTCTAGAAAACATTATTTCTCGATTTGGGATACCTTCCACTATTATATCAGATAATGGAACATCGTTTAAGAACAAGGATGTGAAGAAATTCCTCGAGAAGTATCATATCAAACATCGATTTTCTACACCGTATTACCCTCAGTCAAATGGTCAAGCCGAATCATCTAATAAGGTAATTGAGCAAATTCTTCATAAAACCGTAAATAAGCATGGTAAGGATTGGAGTAACCAGCTAACCTACGCTCTTTGGGCTTACCGAATGAGTGTACGAATTGCTACGAGAACTACTCCTTATAATCTTGTTTATGGTGCTGACGCTATTATGCCCTTAGAGTTAGAAATTCCATCACTTAGGGTTTCTCTTAAAGGTATAGTAGATGATGACTCCTATAGAGAACAACGACTTCAACAGCTTGAGATGCTTGATGAACAGCGTATAAACGCTCTTGAGCATATTCAAGCGTACCACAAAACTCTACAGCGAAGCTATAATGATAAGGTCATTCAACGTTCCTTCTCAGTAGGTGATTTAGTCCTTTATGAGAATCAGCGCAATGTGAATGCCTTGCCGGCCGAAAAGGGAAAATTTAGTCCTAATTGGCTTGGACCATATATCGTCATTGAGGATTATGGATCAGGTGCTTACAAAATAGCGGATGTAGACGGTACACCTCTTAAAGAACCTATCAATGCTATGCACTTGCGTAGGTATTATGCTTAAATTCTTCACTTCTTATCTATTTTCTTCAACATTGGATAATATGTTAGTGTTTCTTAATTAAAAGCAAAGTAGAATTAAATGTTATGATGTTTGATCTATATTGCTTCGTTCCTGACAAGCATTTCTTCTTACTTTATAGTTTGTCTTGAATTCATTAATGTAAATTGTAAAAGGTTTACATTTTCATAATGCTAGCATATTATACAGTGTCTTTATGTGTGTTAAGTAGAATCGTATCATGTTGTGTTTAAGTTCAAAATTAAATCACATTAGTTATATGATTCTTAGACTTAATGCATATTTCTTCCTTATCATCAATGTCGTACTTGATTAAATATTTTAATTAAGTCACACATGTATCAATTTAATCATGGAGCATTGAGAAATCAATCACATAGAAATTAAATCTTGAACATACATGTACATTTACCAAATGTATTAGATTTAATCAAAACAAAATATACATTATTTTAGGCATTAAAGATAACACATTTGAGACAAAAACGAGAAGCATGTATATATATACATATATATGTGTGGATCGTGTACAAACATAGGTCACTGTATATCCAAAATGTGACCTCTCTCTTACATCATACAATAATCTCCTATCCCTAGGGCTAGTGGCTGGAGAGTGTCGACTGGATGCTCCCTCCTGATCTGGCCGTGGAGGTGGACCCATGGGTGTGTAGCACGATACAGATCGTGAGTGACTCTGAGAGGAACTCCTACGATCCCTATCCATGAGGATCGCACGATAGGTGGTAGCCTCGGTCTGGGCCGCTACTAGATCTCGCCACACCTGCTGGAGGTCCTCTGATAGGACTCTCTCTCTCTGCCCCACCTGATAGAGATCCTCTGATAGGACTCTCTCTCTCTGCCGCGCCTGATGGAGATCCTCCGATAGGATTCCCTCTCTCTGTCGCGCCTGACGGAGATCCTTTGATAGGACTCTCTCTCTCTCCCTCCATATATCTACCTGTAATCGGAATGGGAAAAATAAATCCTCATGCCGACCCGCGTTCCCCTGAGGCCTGTAGGTAATCTGTGAGGAACTAGGAATCTGTGCTATCATGGAGATATCTGTCATTGCCTGCTGAATCAAGGAACGCCATTCCTGCACATTAGCTGTGGCAGTAGAATAGATCTTTGTTAGTACCATTCTATATCATCAAAGCATTAATCAATCAATATAAACCTACTATACCTGGATCTCCCTCGCGCCAGTAGGGATCATGATATGGTAGCATCTGTGACTGGGAACCGCTAGGCTCCCCTCGCTCGAATACTCTATCCACGATGGGTGTAGGCTGGACGGTACTGGTGACAGGTCTCCGTATCGCCTCCTGTTCCCCCTGTTGGGGAATAAAAGGTGGGTCCAGGGCTATGGTATCATCTCCTGAATGGTGGGGAGCTGCATCCGACTCCTCCTCATCCTCTCTATCATCCTCCTCCTCGTCCTCCTCATCATCCTCATCCTCATCTGCATCATCACCTGCATCCTCCTCGTCCTCCTCTCTATCTGCATCCTCCTCCTCCTCGTCACTGGGCTGATCGCCTGTAGGTGGATCAAGATCTCCCACCTCCTCATGACCCTCTCCCTCCTCTAGCTCCTCTGACCTAGATCCCTCGTCCTCGTCTCGGTCTCCATGTCTCCATGGGCCTGGATAGCCTGTCGGATGATCTGGTGGAAAGATAGGACCTGGATATGATCTCATGAACCATGAAATATATCTACGCTGTGCTCCAGGCTCTGCAGAATAGTCAGTGACTACATCCTGATCTGATCCCTCTAAGTCTGTCGTCTCGATATCATCCACCATCGGTCTCGCTACTGCTCTAGGTCTGGGAAGGACTCGTGAGTGTCGAGTATAGATGGGCACATCGGCTGGAACACACTGCTCTAGTCCGAACTGCCTCCGTACTCGGTCAAAGTAGAAAGGGACTATGATGTGTGCATATCGTCCTCGCAGTAGGTGGTTCCTCTGTAGACATGCTAACTGTCTCTCCATACCATCCCATCTGTGCATCCGTAGGTAAGGTCTCCACACTGTCACCTCGGCTGTCAGTCTATCAATAGTCACTCTCCAATACAACAAATCCCCAAATCTCCACTCGCTGGTCAATGGATAAGCGAACACCCTAGGTCGCTCGCTCACTATACTCAGTGGATAGCCGACGGGCCTGGTGCATGTGAAGTGCTCTAAGATCCACACCTGCAGAAGTGTGCATGTCATCAAACTACAACCCTGTCCGAATACATACTCCTCAAGGTCGTGATAGAGATGCGCAAGCATACTCCGACCCCATGCATAAACTCTCCTATGTCTCTCCATCCCTCTGATACACCATGTGAGGCCCCCATGCATGTGTGTCCCTCGCCCATTAGGGCAGACGGCTAGTGCTATGATGGCTATCATGAGGCGTCTCAGAAGTGGTATCTCTCCTGTAGGATGTAAGAGCCAGCTGACCATGATACGACCTCTCGTCTCACTCGGCATGACTCTCCCTATGTAGTACATCTGCTCCCTCTGATGATCCTCTGCTACCCGATCAGTCACATATGTGACTGTCGCTCCTCTGATAGGAAGACGTAGTATACGGTACATATCCTCAAGTGTGACCGTTAGCTCTCCTACCGGAAGGTGAAAGGTACAGGTGTCCAGATTCCATCTCTCCATCAGTGCCATCAGCATCGCAGGATGAAATCGAATGGCCGGCATAAGAATCATGTACCAAAATCCTACTATCGATAGGGTGTCTCTCTCTGACTGAGTCAGCCATGGAATCTGGTCTCGCAAAGTGCAAAGGATGTGTCCCACTGTGTGCTCTCTCATGTATGGGAGACCCTGCAAAATGAAAACATGACCAAAATCAGTACTCAATCATCGAAATCGCAAATGCAAACTGTTGAACATTGAATGCTTGCCTTGTAACCCCTCGCCAGGCCCTGATTGGGGACCATGGCGCCCTGTCAGGGACCATGGCGCCCTGAGGGGACCATGGCGCCCTGGGGGGACCAGGGCGCCCCTCAGGGACCAGGGCGCCCTAGGTGGGCCCCGGTCAGCGTTCAGGGTCCGCATTCGATCACGAAAAAGTCAAACATGCGAGAAATCAAAAGTCAAACGTTCAGTCAACTCACCTCATCCAGTGGCTCGTCATCGATCACGGCCTGGCGTAGGATCTCGATCCTCGTGGGACGTTCCGGTCGTCGTGAAGGCATGATGACTAGGTGGGCTCCGCTGCACTGAATAGTATCCCGAAATTGACAAAGTGACGAATACAAGTGTCACTTTCGAAGTATATACTCTCATTTGTTTATTCTTACTTCTTAAAACCCTAATTTTTATCCTATCCTTCATTTTATCATAACTTGGGTTTGGGAGATGCGATTTTCGAGCCGTTTGTTGCGTTGGAATCGTATTTTCCTTCTCCTACTCTCAGGATGTTCCAAAAAGTGCTCCGATGAAGCCTATTTAGTGAACACCCCTCATCAATACTCTATTACACAATTTGTCGCAAGTAAACATGCTACCCTGTTTCACCTCCCTAAATAAGCAAGTCGAAACAGGGGGGGGCATATAGCTACTCACAGATTTCATCACTTTCCCTAGTAAGCATTAGGTAATTTTTGTGATCTAACGTTTGTTTTGTAGGGTGCGGTTCCTAACTGTGTACTGCAGATACCGCTGGGGGCTTCGTCCGACGACTTATGGATATATCCTTTTTCAAATAATGTTTACTTTTCTGTACTTTAGCTTGCATATGCACGTAGTACTCATATGACCGCTAAAGTGGGGGCTAAATGTAGCGTCGTAAATTGTACGCACTCGCTAGGGTGATACAATTTCGCACCTAGTTTAGCACCCGCCTTAGTGCATTTTGCATTCTGCATTGCATTTCTCCTTAAGCACTTAATTAATCAAATTAATTAGGTCTAAGGCCCTATTTCATCATTTTCTACATCACAAAGTTGGGCCCTTTCACTAAAGCGTGCCCTTTGCATTTTATTCTTCCAATACACCACTTAATCAAAAACCCTAATTAAGTCCTATTTCGAACTTGGGGGCTTGGTTTCGGGGTCTAAACATCTCGAAATCACCTGTAACTTCGGGATTCTCTCTAAAATCATCATATCCGACTGCCCTGAAAATTTGGTGAAAAGTTGTCGGGACCATGGCGCCCGTGCAACATGGTCCCGGACATTTTTCCCGAAATTTTGGGAGCACGATCCAATCATAAAATAAAGCTTAACCCCAAGAAATTGGCGAGATATTCAATCTCTAGGTCGGCCAAAATACGAATTTACGACCTAGGGTTTCATACATAAAAGCTCTCTTTCCTCATTCGAGAGGATGGGATTTTTGTTTCCAGGAACTTCATATGCAGTGAAAGAGAAGATCTTTGAAGACTTCAACAACACTCAACATCATTCTATCAAGCATCTATCAAATTCATTCATTCATCCAATTAGGGCTTGGAAGACATTGAAGAACAATAGGAGATTACCGACTGAAGATTGGCTTGTACTCCTCCCTTGAGGGTTGGGTATGATTTCATATTGTTTTCATGTCCTTACATAAGCTTTGATATATCATTTATTCATGCTTTAGATCACATTGCATCTTGATTTAGAGCATTTGCATTAACATTTACAAGCAATTAGGGTTTACTTTCTAGGTTGCTCTAGTTTGCTTTCTTGCATTTTGGACCTTGCACACACACTAGGTCTGCACACACAATACATTTTACAAAACAACTTGGCTATTCGTGGAGGTGGAAATCACCAAAGCGGGGGTTTGACTAAGGCAAAACCCTATATAGCCACCCTTCCCCCTTTTCAGATATTATTGCAGGTTTCGGGATTCGGACGACGCCGCAGGACACAGATCCGGAAAGAGGAGACTGAGACAGAACTCTGTGTGCAATTGCAGCTCAGAAGACTGGGAGAGGGGCGCTGGGCACCCTGGTCCTGCCAGGACAGGGGCGCTGGGCGCCCTGGTCCCTGGGACAGAGGCGCTGGGCGCCCTGGTCCTCCAGACAGACAGCTTTCCGACAGTTTCCAGACAGTGTTTCAGGGTGCAAAACAGTGGTTTCCGGTGCAGTTTTCAGGACAGTGGCGCCCGCGCCCCCATCCCGAACATTTTCAGTCCGATTTCTACTCCGGGTACATATCTGCATTCTTATTTTATCCTTACATTTACAGCTGTTCATTGCTTAATCTCAATTCTGCAAACTTGTTACTAGTTCATACTTACATTTTGAGGTTAGGATTTGAACTTGTATCATTTTAGCTTTCAATTTCAACAAGGGAATAGAAATCCTAATAGATATCCCGTGGCTCTCTCTTTCACCAAAAGAAGTAGCCAACCGTGCGATATCTCTAGGCTCTTTCGTATTCCGCAATGTGTGTCAAAAGTTAGGAGTAGGGTACATTGTCCTAGTCTCGCTTTTTCCCCTACACAACTTTATAGGGCCTTGAGGTCTCAATCACGCTTGCATGACTACATCTTGCTTGGTATTTTGTTGGGCTATAGGCCTCAATCATGTTTGCATGACTTCAAAGAGTATCTTCGAATGAAAGCCTAATTAAAAACCATAGCAATAGAGGCCCAACCGAGTCAGTAACTAGACACTTGGATTATCATGGTGCAAGGGTTGGGAAGAATCCACCCCGAAGACACTCACCATATATCTCCCAGTATAATGGGCCAATTCAGGAGCAATATTCTTTGGTCTAATTTCTGAAAAAGGCAAAAAAACGGGCGCACCCTAGGGTGTGATATGATTGTTTGAGCTGACATAGTATCAAGATGTGGGCTGTGGTAATACTTATGATCTTTTGACCTTAGGAGAGTCTGATTGATGTGATATCGAATTGCCAAAAATACTGTCGAAAACAAAATGGGGTCTTGAAAATGATCTCAACATTCATGGGGATTTAAAAAAATCCTTCAAACAAGTGCTCTCTTTGTTTAAGATTGTTTTCTTTACTTGCTACTATGTCTTTGCAAATACCAAAGTTCAACAAGATCAAAACCCCAACTAAGTCAAGTTTCACGATCAACAAGGTCAAAACCTCAACAAAGTCAAGTTTCAACATCAACAAGGTCAAGTTTCAATATCCACATTTAAATCAAACTTTTTTACAAAATTCAAACATGGAAAATATGACATTTCCAAGTGATATTAGGTCCTAGGCATCTAGTTCATGCATATTCCTTTAGTGTCCTCATCTTACACAAAGTCCTTGCATAATTCCTCACATCACAAAAGATTAGTCTTCAATCAATTTTGCATCCACTCATATAGAATTCAGTATTACATTAGAGTCTTAGAAACATACCTAAGTACATGGGTCTGAAAGGAGACAACAAATTTCCATTTGAGCAACCCAATCTTGGGCCAAACAATGACCAATTAGCAATAATTGATAGTTTGGATAACCTCACTTGGAAGTTAAAAGTTAATCATGCCCAGTGTGACATAGTTGAAATGTTCATAGACAATGAGATCTGGAAATCTGTCCTCTTGATGAAAAATTGAGGAAAAAGATCGAAAAGGTAGCTTGAAAGGAAGCCATCAGACAATTGGTTGAAAATACCATAGCAGAGTTTCTAGATCCTCGTTAGAGTCCTTAAAGAAAAGTGTCAATCATTCCTAGGTTCCACATAGTCTGCATTGTAAATCTTTAGCATATGGGTATGAAAGGAGATGGTAAATTCCCATTTGAGCAACCTAATCTTGGGCCAAACAACGTTCAATTAGAAATGATTGATAGTTTAAATATTCTTGTAGAGGAATTGATAGTTGATAAAGACCAATACGACATAGTCCAAGATGTCATAGATGATGAAGTTCGAAAGTCTATACAAATTGACATAGATCTTGAAAATCAAATCAAAGAAGAGGCAGAACTAGAAGCATTTCAGCAATATGCTGAAAACCTTTTCTGAAATCATTAATAGCAAGTCTTCACTCATAGATTGCATTGTTCGCATTTTAGTCTTTAGAAAGTCTTAGAAGAATAACTAGCTACATTTAGTTGAGTCTTGCATTCACATTTTAGAGAGTCTTAAAGAGTCAAGATCACATTGGAATAACATTTATGCCATTAACACGTGCTCAAAAGGCAAAACATCAGATGGAACCTAACAACAACCCTTTGATTAACCCAACATGGAATATGAACTTGTCCACAAATCAAAAAATACCGGGTTGAAGACCCACAACCTTATCAACAAAGAAAAATAGGATGCCTTCCATTGATGAAATACATCATAATCTGACAAAAGAAGAATTGGAAGCAACCCAACAAGATCCTGCAATGCTCTCATCAACAATAATAGAGACAAATATCTCACACTCTTAGTCCAAAATAGGGCGAAATTACCTCCAGGGGTGGAAATTTTGGCTATATTGCCACTAGGTGTGACATTGAATCAAAAGTTTCCTCATGTACCTATTGTTACACAGACTTAAGCGACACTTGCTACATCAACCCGGGGTGTATCTCAAAATACTCAAGTGACTCCAACTTCAGCACTGTCAACAGTTGCATCATGTACTAATGTTACATCTCAAACAATGCCCAATGTAACAATGCAAGCTACAATAGGTCAAAACCCCGCTTCAACAAGTATAACTCAATGCTCAGTTTTAGTTGGATCCACCTATAGTGGCCAAAATGTGAATCAAGGGATAAATAGCTCAACTCAGTCGATTGTCAATACACAATTTGCATACTTTACACCACCTAGTGGGACTTATGGTACACAACTACATGGTCAGTCCATATTTCAACAAGCTCAAAGATACTCCAACACTATCCCTTTTGTAGGAACATTCATCAAGTCAGTACACCATTAACGCAAATAGAGATCTCGACTCAACAAATGGAGAATCTTCGAAAGTAGATGACTAGTATGCAAACAATTAATGACAAAAAGATCTATACAATGGAGGACCTCCGTCCATATCCTTTTGACAGAAAGTTATACATGCCACCTTTTCCCCCACATTTTGAAACTCCAAGGTTTGACAAGTATAGAGGGAAAGGTGATCCTGGAGATCATGCCAGAGAATTCTTCACAACATGTAGTGAGGTAGCCCATGATGATACATACTTAATGAGGTTATTTTACAAAAGTCTTGGAGGACAACATTGGAATGGTTTTCACACCTCCCACCTAAGATTGCTTCGTGGGGTAAACTAGCTAAGTTATTCATATCAAACTTTTCATTCAATATAGATAATCCAGTTACCTTGATGGATTTATGTGCAACAAAGAAAAAGGAAGGAGAAACCTTCTCTACATTCTTGCAAAGATGAAGGGGCTTATACCGCAGATGTCTTAGTCACATCCTTGAAGCTGAGCAAGTGGACATTTTCAATGAAAATATTGTACCTCAAATTAAGTATCCATTACAAATACAATCCCAAAACAATTTTAAAGACATCATGGAAAAATACATCGTATGAAAGAGGCTTATTAGAGAAAGGGATGCTGAAACACCACAAAGATAATGCACCAACCATGAGTACAAATAATAAAAGGCCAAAATTTTGGCCTAGGAACAAAAATATTACAAGTGACGGAGTTGTTGATGCTCATGTTGTAAATAGGGCTTAGCTAGCAGTATCTTACAAGTACCAGTTGTTTTTGCCAGTAAGAATCAAACTCAGATAAGAAAAACTAATGCAATTCTGTCAACCAATCCAAGTCCGCCAAGGGTAGGTGCACTTAGCAGAAACTTTACACCCCTTGGTGAACCTATTGAATCAACACTCAAAAAGTTAATACAAAGTAATGTCATAACTCTACCAGAAGCTAGACCATACGAACCATCCGTTCAAGCCCACTTGGTGGAATGACAATGATTTCTGTGAATACCACTGCAATAAAGGTCACAAAAAAGCAAGTTGCTACAAACTGAAAAAACCTCATACAAGATCTCATTGATCAAGGCGACGTTACTATGGATGCTAATAAGACACCAAACACAAATCATACCATCTTCAAGGATCCCTTTGTCAAGCATGACAAAGGAAAGGCTTCTAGTTCCAATGCACAAAACAATACTGCCAATTATACCAATGTCACATTTGATTATGCCATAAACGCACTTAGTGCAGGAGATGACATAGTGGCTACAATCACAATAAATCCCACAAGCAGAGATTGTATTGCCATCACTAGAAGATCAAAGGTCACATTGCAAGGGATACCTTCAAATCCCCCTTCAATAACCATCAATTAAAATATGGTAGATTAGTTAAAGAGAAATCCTACTCAAATTTCATTATTTGAGTTACTGCGCATCTCGCCAGCTCATAAGGCAGTCCTTGACAAAGCATTACAAGATTCAGTTGTTGCCAGAGATATTGATGAGAACACATTCCAGTCCATGGTTGAAAACTTAGTAGCTTCAAAGGTTGCATTCACTTAGTAGGATGTACCTACATACCAACCCATCCATAATGATCCCTTACACTTGGAAGCTTTGATTCACCAAAAGAAAGTTCAAAGAATACTTATAGATGGTGGAGCTGGCCTTAACATATGCACATTGCATTTGATTAAATCTTTAGAATATTCTAAACATTATATTGATTCTACCAAGAGAATCAATATCAAAGATAATGATGATGAGGAACGCCCTTCTAAGGGTGTGGTGACTTTGTCAGTACAAGTGGGACTAGTTACAATAGATATCACCTTTCAGGTCCTAGACAAAGAGTTGGGATACAACATGTTATTAGGCCACCCATGGCTACATTCCATGTAGGAAGTACCATAAACTTTTCACCAATGTGTTAAGTTACAATATAATGGCATTGAGATCACTATTCATGGTGACCCAAACCCTTTTCAACATTGCACTTATTTAAGGGAAAGCACAGATAATAAAGTACCAAACAATCAGGCAGCTCCACTTCACTTACAAATGGAGTCATTAAAAATCACAAAAAAACAAAATAATACACCTACTACATCTTCTTTACATATTAAGGAGGTTGGTTGTGGAGAATATTCTATTTCAAGTTCCTCGAATGACAAACAATTATCTCTTTCTCCTAGGTATTTTGGGAAGCCTCATAACACAGTGATGAAACAAGATAAAAGAAAAGAGATAGTAAAGTACTTAGATTCATGCTCTTTCATTAGATGGGGAGACTTGTAAGAAGAATCTCTAAATGAAGATGTCAATCACTAGATATATAGAGAAGAAGATGACATGACAATACCTAGGTTACCTTTAGACCAATATGGCAACGGTTTCAAGATGCTATAAAAATATGGGTACGATGGTACCACAAGATTGGGACTACAAAAGCAAGGCAGATTAGAACCTGTTTTACCACATGAAAACCCAAAGAATCAAGGGCTAGGATATAAACATGTGCCAAAGATAACAGAGGCAAGACAACACACACTAGATATACTTAACAAACCTAGACTACCATCAAAGTACATACCTCAGAATCAGTTATCAACATGAGTATTTCCCCCTTCATCTCAAAGAATCAAGAAAGCACCAAGATCTCCTAGTATGGAATCAAATGATGATGATATGAGGAAAATTCTATAAGAAACCAACACAAAATCATCTAGCAATATAGTACCTAAAACATCTACACAAGAAAACATGGTAACAGACACAGACTTAGCACCAACAAATGAGCCTAATCATGGTTGCTGTCAATACTTTTTCCAAGGGAAACAACTCAAGCTCCTCCATTTGAGTTAGATGAAGAAAGACTGCAATGACTGATACCAAGCTTAAGAAGGATATACACCATACAAAGGAGGTCCACAAATCTACAAAAAACTCAGTTACAAGAATAAGAGGAAATAAGTGACACGACCTTAGAAAGTAAAACATACATAGAAAGTGTGACAGATTCTCACGACTATGAATTCCTATCTGATCATGATGACAACCCACAAACAATCGATGATGAAGATATATCAAATCAACCAAATAACCAAGTATGCATGTTATCGGGATCTTTTACAATAGAAGGGAACAAAGACTTACCCCTTATAAATTCCTATTTGATTGATTAGGGGTAAGAAGGGAAACCAAATCTAGACTAGTTTTCAAAATGACGAAGCCATAATTGAGTTCTTGGGTGCAAGGAATGGATTACCTTATGATGATCACAAGGTTGGTTTTGCGATAGATCTGGATAGAACTGCATATTTTGGAGAAGAAATCTCCTCTTTAATTCAAGACAATGACAATAAAGTAGAACACACTTCTCATAATAGAATGGACACTCTTCCTATTGATAAAGAACAATTAACATTATTGGTAGAAGAGACCAATGAAATCAACATTGGTGATGATGAAGAAGTTTGTAATATACACCTAGCAAAGTCCCCGAATCCAATGGAAAAAGAGAAGTTTATCCAATTCTTTAAACAAAGACCAATCAATTTTGCATTGTCTTATGAAGATATGCTAGGGTTAGATCCTGAACTGGTCTTACATCATTTTCCATTACTGCTAGGAGTAAAACCATATAAATAGAAACTCAGAAAGATGCACCCTCACATAGCTTTGTTAGTCCAAATCGAGCTACAAAAATTATTGAAAGTGGGTTTCATTAGACCCATAGACTATGCTGAGTGGATTTCAGATCTAGTCCCAGTAACCAAGCATATTGGAGGTATTAGGATCTGCATCCACTTCAAAGATCTCAACAAGGCTTGCCCAAAAGATGATTTTCCACTCCCTAACATAGACATGATAGTGAACTTAACAACTGGAAATGAAATGTTATCACTCATGGATGGTTTTTCTGGTTATAATCAAATCAAAATTTCACCAGAGGACCAACCTAAGATAGCATTCACTTGTTCATGGGGAATATATTGCTGAAATGTGATGCCATTTGGACTTAAAAATGCAGGCACTACTTATCAAAGGGAAATGACCACCTTAATCTATGACATGAAAGATACACACAATCATGGAAGACTATGTGGATGATTTGCTAGAAAAATCTAACACAAGGGATGATCATCTAAACATATTGGCTAAAATATTTGATAGACTTGAGCAATACAATGTACGGATCAATCCAAAAAAATATGTTTTTGAAGTAACATCCGACAAAATATTGGGATATATTGTATCTAATCGTGGCATTGAAATAGATCTAGAAAAACTAAAAGCCATTTTAGACATGTCGTCATCCACTACACTCAAGCAACTCAAAATCCTGCAAGGCAGATTACAATCCATAAGGTGCTTCATCGCCCAATTGGCAGAAAAGTGCCAATCTTTTCAACATATTTTAAAGAAAGGTGTCACATTCAAATGGACACAAAAATTCCAAGAAGAATTCCATACACTAAAAGAATCACTTTTGTCTGCACTAGTATTGGTTCCACCCATGCAGGGGAAACCATTACTCTTGTATATAGCTGCAAAAAATTCCTCCTTAGGTTCTCTCCTAGCACAACATGATGAACAAGGAAAAGAGAGAGTTGTCTACTACATTAGTATAACACTCATTGGATATGAAATCAACTACACACCAATAGAAAGAGCATGTCTTGCAGTTGTTTTTGCATCACAAAAACTGAGACATTATATGTTGAGTCATAAAGTCCAGCTCATTGCACACTTTGATCCACTCAGATACTTGATGAACAGAGAAACATTAACCAGAAGAATTTCCAAGTGGGTCATGATACTCAGTGAATTCGACATTGAATATGTCGTTAGAAAAGCCATCAAAGGATAGATCATAGCAGACTAACTTGCAGAAGCAACCCTACAAGACAATCATCCAATGGTGGTAGATTTTCCAGATGAATCAGTATTTTCACTATCAACACAAACAAACTAGAAACTATACTTTGATGGATCTCACACAAATCATGGAGCAAGAGTAGGAATTTTATTCATTACTCCTCAATGAGATTCCATTCCCAAATCATTCAGGATCAACTTCCCTTGCACCAATAACATTGTTGAATATGAAGCCCTGGTGATAGGACTTCGTACTACATTACAATGGAATATCATAGAAATACAAGTTATCAGAGACTCACAATGTATTATTAACCAGGTCAATGATGATTACAATATAAAAGATGATAAGTTGACACCCTACAAACAATTGTTGGACGAATACAAATAATACTTCACCAATGTAAGCACAAAACAAGGCAACTGATACAATGGCAACAGTAGGCTCTCTCTTGGATATTCCTAACAATGGAACTCACTTTGATTTTCAAGTGGAGCAACTCATTGTGCCAACTTATGAAATACCGTCCACTGAATATGTATGTATGATAACACGACCTGAGCCCCCATGGTACATAAATATATATGCATACCTTCATGATCAATATATACCTCCTAATATTTCATGAAATCAAATAAAATCACTCATCCAACAATCATCAATACATTCAATCATTGTTGACACTTTATACAGAAAGAGTGTAGGTGATACCTTGCTCAGATGTCTCAATGTTGAGGAAGCACAAATCACCCTAAAAGAATTCCATGATGACATATGTGGAGCACATTCTTCTAGACCATCCCTAACAAAAACACTTTTACGAATAGGTTATTATTGGCCTACAATGGAAAAGGAATCTTACAAGTATGTCCAAAGATACAAACAATGCCAAATACATGGAAACCTGATCCATGTACTTGCTCAAGATCTTTAGCCAATAACATCACCATGGCCATTTTAGCAATGGGGACTAGATCTTATGGGGAAAATACACCCTACCTCCTCCCATGAACATAAATTTATACTCACAGTACTTAGTACTTTACCAAATGGGTTGAAGAAATCCCGATGACCTTGACAACGGGGAAGCAAATAGCTAAGTTCATTTTGAATTACTTCATTTGCAGATATGGAGTCCCCATGTGCATTGCAATTGACAATGGGAGACCCTTCAAAAATCAAGAAGCGAGTGAACTTTGCAAACAATTTCAAATTCAGCAACGTTTTGTGACACCCTAATATCCCCAAAGCAATGGTCAAGAAAAGGCAAAAAAAAGACTATTTTGAAATTTTTAAAGAAAGTTATCAATGACACTGGGCGAGATTGGCATCTTCAGCTAAATCTAGCTCTCTAGGCCTATCAAACTGGTGTCCGCACAACAACTAGTGCCACACCTTACTCTTTGGTTTATGGTTCAAAAGCTATTTTGCCTATCGAGGTAGAATTGTGATCATTAAGAGTCTCTCTGAAACACATTATATCAGAAGAAGACTACAAAGTAGCACGTTTGCAAGAACTAGAATTGCTAGGTGAAAAATGACAAAGCACACTAAATCACTTACCAGGATATCAAAAAAAATGAGAAGAAGCTACAACAAAAGATTAAACCCACGTTGCTTCAAGGTAGGAGATATCATTCTTAAAGAAAATCAAAGGAATCTCGTTGAATGTGAAAAACTAGGAAAGTTCAAGCCTAACTAGTTAGGTCCTTTTGTTATAACCAAAGTAGTTGGAAATGATGCTTATCATTTTCAAATGATGGAGGGAGATCCACTCCCCGATCCTATTAATAGCATGCACCTAAAAAGATATTACATCCAAAAGTCTTGGTTTTAATTAGAATTTACTTTCTGTACTTGCATATCATTTTGAAATAATTGCATCTCATGTAGTTTCCTTCATAAAGGCATAACATATCATTGCATCAATGATAGAAGATAATTGTCTGAGTCATTCACCTATTTGCATTGAAAGGAAAGGGTGGTCTCATTTCCTAGATACTAGATCATGAAATCTTTAGGAGGCCTTTAGTCATTCATTTCCAATGTCGCCTTGTCATTGAGCTTTATCCATGGTTGTGTAGAGGTTTCACTATTGAACCTTGTTACCCAAAATCTATCAATTTCTATATCTAACACATTAATCAATAGCTCTATGTCATTACAGATACCTAGTTGATGATGTGGCTAGTGAAAAATCCAAAATTCTACTTCAACGTCATTGTCATTATTATACCCATGTAGGTTTCATTACTTACAAGTCAAGGCAAGAAAATAAAGAAAAGAAAAAGAAAAATACTATACCAATATCCATCTCAAGGCAAAATAAACAATGATATATTACTAAAATCAAGTGTGACAATAAAATCTGACTATGGGAACAAGCAAATAACTCCATCAAGGCTTGTTGTCCTTGATTTCAGCATAGCCAAAATCATGAGGCAACCCTATGAAACTGGTATGTTTCATACCTTACAACCTCCGGGATAGCTTGATCGACTCCGTCGGTTAGCTCATTTAGCTTTGCGCTTTGCGCTTTTCATTTTTATTGTTTTTAAGTTTTTAAGGTTTGAAGTTTTTCCTGTAGGTCAGACTTTAAAGTCCAACCTATAGGGTTCCTTCTTTTCAAAGGTAATTGCACATCAGAATTTGATGTCCGATGTGCAAAGGTTTGGTTTTCCCCTGTAGATTGGACTTTAAAGTTTGACCTGCAAGTAATCCTTCCCCTGCAAATCGGACTTTAAAGTCTGACCTGCAGGTTGATTTGTTTAAAGTTACATGTTGGACTTTAAAGTCTGACTTGCAAGGGTTTTAGTCCTACATGTCTGACTTTAAAGTCCGACATGCACTGCGTAATTAGCATTAATGAGCGCATTTATTGCTAATTTTTGGGTTATTTATTAATCTTTTGTGGTTATTTCTTCATTTTTGTTTTGAGTTTTATCTTCTACGCGTGCCCTCCTACTCTTCTCCTCGTGAATTCAACTTCGATTCATCGCTAGTCACTTGATTTTCTTCAGCCGCGTGAATTCAGGTAGGGTTTTTGTTTGTTTTATCACCTTTTCCTTTTCCTTTGGCATTCATTTTTGTTGTTGTTTTTTGTTGTTGTCGAAGGGCATTCAGACATTAAAATCTGATTGCTCTTAAACCTTTTTCTTTAGGTTATGGGCAATTGGATTTTATTTTCTGATTGCCCCTTTGATCCATTTTCTTTCTCCCTTTTCCTACACGTCGAGTTTTAAAGCCCGACATGTAGGCTGATAAACAAAGATCTCTCCACATATCGAACTTTAAAGTCTGATATGTAGGAGGGTAAACCTCACATATCGGACTTTAAAGTCGGATACGTGAGAGGAGATTATCTGATTAACATGTCAGGCTTTAAAACTCGACATGTCAATCGATTGCCCTTCCCCAGCACATCAGACTTTAAAGTTCAATGTGTTGGTCTTCCAAATGATTTACATTTGCACATCGAACTTTAAAGTCCGATGTGCTAATGATTTTTCCTAACTTACACATCGGACTTTAAAGTCTGATGTACTAATAATTTTTCCTATCTTACACATCGGATTTAAAGTCCGATGTGCCGATGACTTTCCCCAATTTGCACATCAGAATTTAAAGTCTGATATGTAAGTAAAGTTTTTTTATCTTTGCACGTCGGACACATAGGACTTTAAAGTCCGATGTGCAGATTTTGACTCCTAAGGTGCAGATCGGACTTTTTTCCCCGACCTGCCATTTTTAACAATTTTGCTCCCAAGCCTGTTCTGAGTCTGATTTTTTGATCCGATTGATAAAATTTGGTTTTATTGATGATGATAACTATCAAAGAAGCTAATCCTTAGTGTTGAATGCAGTCATTTGCAAATGTCAAGGCCCTCTCATGACAAATCAGAGCCTTCTTCAAGTCAGTTGGAATCTTGACCGAGTAAAACATCAGCAAAGAAGATGAAGTACAAGTATGATAAGTACTTGAATTTGTACCCGTAAAGTTCAGTAGATTCAAACATCAAGGAGATCAAAGATACATAAATTGGTCATGTCAGTATGTAGGAGTTTATTGATCGAGTTTCAAAATATCCTTCCTGCCTAACAAACTTGATCAAATCTGAGTTGCATAAATATGCTTCCTTCCCAGTTGTAGCTCATGATCCAGATTTTGTAATTGCAATAGCGGATCACTTCGATCCAAATACAAGACAGGTTAGGGATGCTGATCAAAATGTGATCATGACTTTGGATAGTGTTTTCTTCAATAGTGTTTTCAAAGGTTCTTCAATCGAGGAGGTAGCCGACATTTCTCAAGAAAGTGCTCAGGAGTACTATGAGAAAAATGAGGTCAAATGCAAGAAAGTGATCAATACAATGTACCTCTCTACTGCTAAAAATTCTACCACCTCACGATGGCCTAAGTATTTCCATAGAAGTGACTTCAATGAGGAGTACAATTATATGGTCACCATGTTGGCAAGAGTGAAGGCTTTAAAGGATTCTCATTACTTTCAAAGATGGATGTGCTATTACATAAATATAATCAAGAAAGGGGCTGCTAGGATTGATTGGGGTGAGAAGATCAGTGATACACTCTACATGCAGTTGAAAGAGGTCAAAGTGATATTGAAATTTTATATGACCTCTTACCTGGTTTATGCAGCCGCTTCTATGAGGCAATATCCAGGTTTATCTACCAAAGGTGATAGGAGATTAGTACCTGTCTAGGAATACTATGATCAAATCATGATCAAGAATCAAGATAGCCATTTTAGAAGAGTCAATGATGCCTTCTTTGTTGTGTGGAAGTGCATGTTTGATAAAATCTTGTAGAAGAAAAGATTATCAGAGGCTGCATATAACAAGGTGTCTCATTTTGGATGTGTTTTTCTTTAGTTTCCAACATTCACTTACATCCAGATTGGATGTTTCTCAGGCGAACCCTTTATTTTACCAAGGCATCCTTCTGATAAGATAATTCTCATGGAGTTGTGTCGGAAAATAATCTATGTACATAAAAATAAATCGCAAGCACATAAGACCGGGTTGAAGTTCCTAGAATTTATTGGCAGGTACTCAGTTTTAACTAAGCCCAAGGCCAAGAACATGGAGGAAGAGATGCAATGGAACACTATGAGAAGATTCAAAGCAAAAACTAATTTTCATTTTCATGGCATGGAGATTAAGCTCAAAAGAAACTACACCCATTTTTTTAGGTTCGAGGATGTGTGGGCGGATTGCCAAGATGAGGAAGACATAAGAAGAATGGATTTTAGTCGTCTTACCTTGGAGCAGATTGAAAATTTAGATTTTGCAAATATCCCAATGACCATGGAAGACACTGATGACATAATAGACCCAACCTATTATGAAAAGAAGATTTCTGACTCTCTACTTCCACCGGTACAATGGTCGAAAAAGGAGAGCAATTCTATCACTCAAAGAATTTCTCCCATTTTGGAAAAAACCAATGCATGGTTGTTAAAAAAGAATCTTAGAATGAAACAACTTCTTGCTAGTTCTGGAGACAATGATAATAGTGATGGCCCAGTTGGTAAGACAGCTATGACTGAAACACGAACCAAGGGAAAAGCAAATCCACAAGCACTATCCTCGGCCCTTGCAATGCAATCTAAGGGGAAAGGACCCAAAATCAAGTTCACAATTAAAGGGTCCAAAAAAGGTGAATCATCTTCAGCAGTGTAGGAGACAACCACAAAGAAACCAAAACAACAAACTGCTAGAGATACTGAAAAAGAGAAGGAGACAGAAGAAGGTGAAATTTCTCAACAAGAGGAAGCACGGGTTGAAGAAACATCACATCTTGGTGAAGTTAATGTCCCAGCCACTTCATAGGCACCAAATCATTCAGAGGTGATTATCCATTCCATCGATTTTGATTTTGATCAAGAGGAAGAGGAATTCGATGAGAAGTACCTAGGCATGGACATGATGTAGTCAAAGACTGCTCAACAATTTTTTGCATTATCTAACTTTTCTAGTCTGGATGATATTCCCTCAACCACCCTTGAATATTCAATGTTGGAGTTTCCTAAAGCTATGGAGCAAATGTTTGCAGAACAACAAATGATGAATTTACCTTCTACAGTGGTCACAACAAAAATTCCATCTCTGGTAACCACTAAAGTTGTTTCTACTACGATGGTCATAACACAAATTCCACCTCTAGTTAGTATTCAAATTGTTTCCACTACACCTTCCACTCTCTCCTCTGTGGCTGTAACTGAAGAAAGGTCAGCATCAGTAGTTGTTACTACATCAATTGGTATATCACTGGATACTTCAATATTGATATCAATAATAACATCTACAACCGTTGTAAGTTCAAGCTAGTTTGCTCCTGAAATACCAAGTGAGACTTAGCAAGAAGCTACTACTCCACCCACCAATCTAGAATACCACCTTGGATGCATGTAGTAGCACCTAAGAGGAAGAAAAAGTTAATTTTGCCCGATGAGTTTGATTTTGAGCAGTTGGTTCCTCCAAAGCCCAAAGGAACAAAGAAGCCAAAGACTATCTCTCGGGTGTTAGTAGAGCCAACTTCTAAAAGGAAGTATGTTGAGGTCATGGTACCATCATCGGATAAAAATAAAGATAATATACAACCTGAGGATTAAATCATGCAAACCATGGAGCTTGGGGAGGAGAGGCATGAGAGTGTTAAGCTAGATTCTCAAACAAGTTTTAACTCTGTGTTACAGAGACTTGATCAAGAGAAGGATGAGAAGAATGAATTAAAACATAAATGTGAACAATTGACTAATGTTCTTCTAAAATTTACATAATCCTCCCAGGAAGTTGAGCCCATAGGATCCTCAATGGACATTGAAGCTCTTAAGAAAATTGAATAGGTAGGAGCCAAAGGTCGAGTGGTGGACAAGTGGATTGCACGACTGAAGTTAGAAGGGTCTCATCTCCTAAGTTCAAAAGTTGGGTTATTGACCAATTTTGAAGTGATCCAAATTCAGATGCAAAGTGTCAAAACTTCATTATCTCAAGAGATTGAAGATATTGAGAAGAGTACAATCCTTTGGAGAAAAATGGAGGACTTCAGAATAGACGTCCTCGTTGAAAATAAAGTGGTTCCTTCAAGGGAAAAATATATCCAAATCTTGTCGCTATTGTCTGACAAGAAAGAGACAATAAGGTTGATGACATCAGAGCTAGATTGAGAGAGGAATGAAGGTGACAATGAGATTGATCTCATTTCTGCCGAAATTGTTGACCTTCCTTGTTATCTGTATGATGACAATCAGAATCTCGTTACTAGTGATTCCATCATGCAAGAATTTATTTCCTTAATGGATCGCTGCATGGGACAGGATTTCTCACTTGGTGCATTCGATAAGTTACTGGAGATCCAAGTCAGTTTTGAGGTCCTTGCATCCATGCTAAAGGATGGGAAAAAGAAATATGTAGAGACTGAGGATATGATTTCCCATGCTCATGTAATCATAGGTTCTACCCCAATGCCAAACCAAGAAGAGATGGAGGCCATCCTGACTAAGTTCAAAGAATTCCACAAATCAAACGAGGAGGAGAAAGATGAATAAAGTGTCCCTTTTTGATATTTTCTTTTCATGTAGTTGCATTGTTAGATGCTAAAAGTTTTCCCGCAGCTGCATATTTTCTTTCTGTTGTAGTTGTAGTCAAGTGGGACTGTGTAGTTGAATTAGTCAACTGTGCCCATATTTTTCTCCACTCTTCTTATATATAAGGAGGACCCTCATTTGTATTTTTTATCTTTTATTATGCTAAGCAAAACTCTGCTAAATTTTTGTCTCAACTAAGGATTTGAGCTTTTGTTGTGAAGATTTGATCAAGCAAATAAAGAAAGCAATTTTATTTGATCCCAAACTTTGTGTTGTGTCAAAAATTGTTTATATGAGTTGATGTTCTTACGTTCATGACTTATATATGTTCTTGAATTTCTTGATATAGGAGGTATTGTTAAGTGGGTAAAAGAGCTCTTGAATTGTGAAAGTAGTAGGCTTTGTATTTCTACTATTGCTTGTAGTTTTAAGGATTAAGGAATTATACTTGAAGACTTTGAGCTGCAAAATTGAATTCCCTACCATTGTGATAATTAGTTAAGTTAGTGTTATATTCAAGAAAGACTTTGTGCTTCTTGCTTATAAAATCTTGGTATAGTTTCTTGGATTAATTCGTTCATTTCCTTAAGTATCAAAGTGATAGGGAAATTGTAAGAAAGTGGAGGGAGAATACATTAACTCTGAAAAAAGAGAGTTATATGCCCAACACTAACCCACAGATTTTAATTTCTTATTAATTAGAGAAGAAATTTCAAAGGGAACCTCCCCTTGATGAGAGGAGAGATTAATTTTTCAACATAGCTGTGTGTGAATCATATATTTTGTCATTGGTATGCTAGTGACGAAATATTCACCCAACAAGGCTATGGATGCCTACTAGCAATGGAGCAACATTTGAGAGATTATAGTGCATAACCTCATCGGAGCCCTAAAAGCTTGCTAGTAGCAAGGCTCTATCTAGGATGCTTTTGAATTTAGAATAACTCACGTAGATATCCACATAGGATTCAAAGGGTCTTTGATGGCTATAAGAGTTAGAATGAATTCAAATGCACACACATTGATAAAAGAAGATTAGAGTTTCAAGAATTGATGGAGAATTTTTTTGCTCCTCCATTCATAAATCTTGGCTACACGGTGTGTTAGATTGGATGATCTAAAGACTTTTGAGAATGGATTTAACTCCTATCTCTGAAACATTTCACACCTTCAATTCAATCAGTGCATTTCAGAATGAGGGGCAAACACAATCATCATTGTTCTAATAGGTACTACATCTTTATTTCACATAATGCATTAGCATAATTTGCATTTGAAAAATTCATTGTCTCCACCACATTGTGCAAATCATCATATCATACAAGTTTGCATACTTGGGGGCATAACTAAAAAAATCCTAAAAATCGCAAAAAGTCATGAAAAAATCCTAAAAATCGCAAAAAGTCATTAAAAAAATCAAAACATTCAGATATAGTCATTAAAAAATCAAAACATTCAGCTAAAGTCCAGAAAAATCAAAACATTCAGATAAAGTCTTAAAAAAATCAATCCAAAAACATTCAAATATCGATCCACAAAATACCAAAACATTTAAAAATCAATTAAAAAACTTGCAATAAATTGTCTCGCAAGAATCAAACACCCTAGCAGATATCTAGCAAACACTTCACATGAAGTTAAATAAAGGATATGACTATCTTGTCAAAACATCTGCAATCAAGCTAATCAACTATCTAATCTATAGAATCACTATAAAACTATCAATGTGATCAACATCTTATCTTAAACAGAATCGGTACACTCGAAACTGGACTGGTCAGTCTTAAATGAGGTCCAAAACTACTGAAACCAAACATTATAAAAATCACATCAAACATATCAAAGCAAAGACACAGTCAGTCACTGCTGAGTTTTGTCTATTTTGGTTGAATCTTTTTTATCAATTTGGTGAAGATCATTGCTTTTAGCTACTCAAGGATGTCCAAAAAAGTGACTAGAGGAGCCTTGATGGGCATGATCCTTTTCTTTGTTTGCTATTTGTGGTTTGAACCAATGAAGTTTCAACACAATTGTGTTGTGGGTGTCTATGATAAGTACATTCACTCTGTGAATGTCGCACATACCTCGACTTCCAACATAATTTCCGAAATGGAGTGTTCATTCTGTTTTTACTTTGTGTTTGTTTCTTGCAATGATATATCTATACATCTTGGTTCCTCATACCCTGGTGTAATAAGCTCCATTGTTTTGATTAAGTAAAAGCAGGTATTTGAAAGGTACCCAAACCTTGTATAAGCTAAGAGAAAAAAACTACTAGAAAAAAGTGCTTGATCACTTCAAAAAGACAAAATGATCCCACTGAAAGGGATCAACTAACATAACATATCATTAAAAACCCAGAACAGACAGTGAAAGGTAAGCACAAAGATAGCAAAAAGATAGAACCTAGGACACCAACAAAGACCTAAATACTATTCATAATTTCCTTAGCATGAACAACCATTTGTTTCATGTTGTTCGCTGAGGTCTTCAGTTCCTCCAGCTCATGACCTTTGATGTCTCCCTTGATCTTTGTGTTGGCTCTGGTCCTCCTTCCATGACCCTTATTGTCCAGCTACTCTTTATCACCATCCTTCTCAGCATTGTTCTCAAACCTGTTGATAAGGATGTTCATGTTGTCCACCGACGATTTGAGGATTTGAAAATTTTGGTCTGGAATCTTCTTGACATTGAGTTCCAACTTGTTAATTCTGTGCCAAAGTCATTCATTTTATTTTCCATTTCCTTTCTATCTCCCAACTCATTGACCTTATTTTCCATGGCTATGATTTTTCCAACCATACATTCAATAGCTTTTGCATTATGCCGAACGACAACCAATTCTTTAACATGTTCAGCCAGGGGCTTATCACCAACCATAACTCTTGCAATAGCCTGCGTATCTATTTTCAAACTATTGATATCCTTCACCATGGTAGCGATGGTCTCACAGAAGGCTTTAACAGTATCATTGTCACCACTGCCACTTTTATCCCCTTTATCCTCCTTTTGCAGACTTGTGGTATTCATGACCTCAATATTGCTCATGACCGGGTTTCCCTCCCCTTCTTTATCCTAGCCCTCAACCTTCTTGTTTTCTTCAGTCTCCTCCTTAGAATCAACTAGAATGTGGTTGATGTCTGAATTGTTACCCTTTTTAGTATTTTTCCTCTGAGTCTACCTTCTAGTATCTTTCCCTTTCTTTTTTTAACAATTTTTTTCTCAAAGGATTCGGTTTCAGAATCCGATATTTCTGATTCCACAATAATCCTTCTCTTCTTGGCCCTATTCTTCCCTTTTTTGCTAGTTTCTTCTGATTCTCCCTCGGTCTCTGATTCAAAGTTAAATCCACTAGCTTCACTCTCTGTTGTCTCATCTCTTGCATTTTTACCTTTAATAGGCTTTTCAATTCACTTCCCCTTAAGCATTTTATAAACCAGGGCCATAAGCCCCTGGTGGAGGGCATGGTCGCCTTTAGGGTCCTTCTGAACCTCCTTTATAGTATGATCCATTGAGCATGCTAGGTAATAAGGTAGGCTCACCTTTTCCCCATGACGGAAGTGGTTGAGAAAAATAAAGTGATGCCCGTAGGCTTTGGTAAACCTACCATCTAAGGTAATGTATGCAATAGAAGCGAATAAAACAAACCTCCATGGCCTACAAATTCTCTTCGGAGCATGGTAGGAGTTGTCGATTTTAATCATCTTTCTCCTCTCTTCATCCATGATAGGAAACTTATCTGATGCTTTATCTGATATGCCTTGGTCCCTGTAAAATTTCATTCCCTTAGTAGTCATCCCCGTGGCCTCGGCAATGACCTCTTCATCAACATTCATCATCTGGGATCCGATAAGGATTTTGCCATTTTTCTAGTTCTTGATGAAATAGCTAGTGATTGTGGGGTCTTTCCCACTTAGCCTCTCCATGAAAACATTTAGACCCCCCTGTTGAAGGATATCCCAGACTTCTTTGTTCTTTTTCCAGTCAGAGCAGGAAGTAGGCTCAAATATTTTCTTGTTACCTCCCATTTTTCCAGCACCTTCCTTGCAATTCCTTCTCTCAATTTGATAACCTCTCCTCTGGTTTGCATGGTTACTCTGTAAGAATGCCTAGAATCCATGCCAGATAATAATGATAAGACACCTATATAAATTCTCATTATCTTCGATAAAACCCTGCATCGAAAAAGGCAAAAGGGGCATTAGAAATAATGATTAAAAGTGCCACATTGCCTTGTCTGGCTCTGATCCTGATTAAGCAAGGATTTCATATCACTTGCAATCTCCATTTCACCATAATTAGTAATGATGTCTCCTGATTGGCAAGCCAGGTTGGCTACCCAATCAACACAGGAGTTGGCCTCCCTATACACGTGTAAAAACACACATTTCAAATTCTTCGCTAATTTTCCTAGTTGCTTTTATAGCATGACTAATTGACCAAGAAGGCGGGAATTTCATATTTAAACAATTTAGTACATTTACCTTCCTTGGCAAGAATCATCCCATGGTAAGCCACCATGGCTTCGACAACATGATTAGTCTGATTTCCTATGGGAATACATTTTATGATTTTGCATATTCCCCATTCATCCCTTAGGACCACTCCACATCCTGCAACACCCAGGTTACCCTTTGAGGCCCCATCAAAATTGATTTTCATCCATCCCTTGGGTAGACTGATCCATATCACACCCTCTCTAGGGTTGATCTGAAAGCTCTCTTGACCCTTTAATCTCCACTTTTTGTAGATAAATTGATCATCCTTATCTTGAGGATTATCAATACCACCTATGATATTCATATTTTCCACTATACTTCTTATTTTTTCAAACACAATTTTAGCCTTAGTAGTCTTTTCTCTAAAACCTCTATCATTTCTCTCTTTCCATTTGCCCCAACACATGTGAGGTAAAGCAATTTTCCATAATAAGGTTGTGGATTTATTTCTTGAAGGATGATGCCAAGAATTGAAAATCTCCTAAATCGACTTGGGGAAACCCCAAGTGATTTTGAAGTGATCCAGACAACTTCCCCAGACATCAGCATAGAAAGGGTAATGAAAGAGCATATGATTTATAGTCTCCTCATTCTGCTACAAAGAATACAAAAACTAGGCATACTAATACCTCTTTTTTTGATATTCTCAGTAGTAAGAATTTTATCTTTAAGGGTTGTCTAGAAGAAAATATTTATCTTATGGGTGAGGCCTTTCACCCATGCTTTAGCCCAACATGGGCTTTCCATGTTGTAGAACTGTTGATGATACATAGAAGCCACAGTAAAAGTACCACTAACTGTGAATTTCCAAATTAAATGGTCTTCTTCTTCAACCCTCACCATAGAGTTCATGACTTTATTCAGACTACCCAAAGACTGGTCCACCTGAGATAAGTCCTTCCACTGTCCATCTTTCCAATATTCCTCCATCTTGGTTCCAAATCTTTCCTTGCATTGGTTCTGAAATCTATTCCACTCAGGGTTTTCATTCAAAGGGATCTCCAGAAGCCAAGGGTCATCCCAAAACTGGATAAGATTCCCTTTCCTCAATTTCCATTTTGCACCTTTGACAATTAAGTCTCTTGTTCTAGAAACATTTTTCCAAATATTGGATCCAATTGGGATAATCTCTGCTTTGAGGAAGCTTTGAAGTGTTGGACATTGACTTTTATATTTGTTATCCCATATCGTTTTCCACTCTCCTTGATTTCTATATCCTCTCCAAATCTACTTGGCCATAAGGAACTCATTTATGTCTCTTATTCTTCTAAGGCTTAGACCTCCTTTATTTATAGGCTTGCAAACCTTCTCCCATGCAATCAAGTTCATTCTCTTCTTCTCCTCAACCCCTTTCCATAAAAAAGATCTCTGAATCTTTTCAATGGCCTCTGCATACTTAGCAGGAATCCTAAACAGACTGATGGCGTAGATAGGAATACTTTGAAGAGTGGATTTCAGTAGTTGAACCTTACCTGCTTGACTAAGAAGAGCACCCTTCCAGCCAGACAACTTCTTGTGGAATTTATCCACCAAGGCTCCCTAAAAAGTATTCGAAGGATCATGGTATAAGGAGAGCCCCAAGTAATAAGCAGGTAGACTACCAATTTGACAACCCAGAATATTACTAATTTTGATCCTCCTTCTCTACGGGGTATTGATAAAATAAACAAAGCTTTTAGACCAGTTTGTAAGTTGACCAATGGCATCTCCATAGTTATCCAAAGCCTTTTTTAATCTTCTAGAATCCTTCACTGTAGCTTTCCCCATTATTATAGAGTGATCAACAAACCGCTGATGGGAACATATTTGATCCACTGAAGAAGGATTCAAACCACAAAACTCCCTTTTCTCAACCATCTTTCCAATACATCTCCCCAAACATTCCTCCATAATGATAAAGATAACTGGGGATAGGGGGTCCCCCTGCCTGAGACCTCTAGAAGCTTTAAATAAAGGAGAAGGTGATCCATTCATTAAAATAGAGAAATAAGCCGAAGAGACAAGTTGCCTGATAAGGCTAACACTTTTGGAGCTGAAGCCAAAAGCAGAGAGAACATCCATCATAAAATCCCAATCCACTCTATCATAGGCTTTAGAGAGGTCAAGCTTCAGAAAAAAACCTTCCTTTTTAGAGAAAGACAAAGAGTGGATATTTTCATGGACAGAGATGATTGAATCCAAAATTTGTCTACCCGGGACAAAACCGCTTTGCTGAGGCAAAATGATGGAGGGGAGCAACTTAAGAATTCTAGAGGTAAGAACCTTGGAGATTATCTTATAAAAAGAGTTGCATAGACTAATAGGTCTAAAGATATCCATTGAGTCAGCCCCCATCTTTTTGGGAATAAGAGCAATAAAAGTACCATTAACTTCTTTCAAAAAAATTCTAGCACCAAAAAATGCTTTCACAACTTTGGTAACATCATCTCCAATAATATGCCAGTACATTTGAAAGAAGAACATGGGAAAGACATCCAGACCTGGAGCCTTGTTTCCCTCAAAGGAGTTGACAGCTATCAGAATTTCATCATGGGAAGGGATGGCAGTTAGGTGAGCATTCTGATCATCCCCTAAAATGGTAGGTATGTTGTCTAAGAGGTCCCTTTGGGCCTGTATATCCAAATTTTGATCCTTAGCAAGTAAATTGGAGAAAAAGTCCATAGCAGCCCTACTCATGGAATCACCTTCTACAACACATCTACCATTCACTTTAATCTGAACAATTTTGTTAATGGCCTTATGTCTTAATGTGGACATATGGAAGTATTTAGTATTCCTATCCCCTTCCTTCAACAAGACATTTCTTGATCTTTGTTTCTAGTAGGTTTCCTCTTTAGCTATAATATCATGATATCTCATAATAATAGCATCTTCAGTATCTCTAGACGTATTAGTGCAACCATTATTATGTATCTCATCCTCGATTTCCTTGAGCTCTAAGAGGGTTGTAGCTTTTAAGGTAAAGATATTCCCAAAGCATTCCTTATTCCACTTCTTAACATTATCTTTAACAATCTTCAGCTTTTTGACCACTTTGTACATGGCATTTCCTTCAATACTGACCTACCACCAGTCCTTAATCTTACTTTCCAGATCCGGGTGTCTAGTCCACATCTTTTCAAATCTATAAGGGAAATGTCTCCTTCTATTCTTTGCTTCAGCCGTAAAGGTTATTGGGTAATGATCTGATCCTGCCCTTATGGGAGAAGATAAACAGTAGTCATGAAGGTTAAACCAATATAAGGAAAGGAGAGCTCTATCAAGTCTAACCTAAATCAAATTCTCACCACTTCTTCTATTAGTCCAAGTGTATTTGACTCCTTGCACCTCCAGGTCATGAATGGCATTATTGTTTAGAAAATCCATCAAGTCCAATCTACTGTCAAGATTAGCTTGACTCCCTCCCTTTTTCTCATTTTCCTTCAAGGGGGTGTTGAAATCTCCCACAATTATCCAGTTGTCCTCAGCAAACCTGCTTCTTAACCCAATAATATTTCTCCACATCTCACTTCTACCAGTCTTAGTGTTATGAGCATATAAGTTAGTTAGGACCCAAGTGGTGCAATTCTTAAGGTGCTTAAATCTAATGCAAGCCAAGTTGTCCTGAATCAACACCTCACCTTCTACATCATTTTTGTTCCAGAAGGTAACAATTCCTCCCGATGCACCTTCTGAACTACCTCCACTGACTCCTCTATTTTTGAACATATTCAGGATTTCAACTTTATCTTTTGCCATCTTAGTTTCTTGAATCAAAAAAATATCAGGATTTTTATCTCTAATCATACTTTTAACTAAATCATGTTGGTGAGGGCTATTCAGTCCTTGAATATTCCAAGAGATGATTTCATGGATTTTTAGAAATACTTGCCTCAAAGATGGTTCTTTGGGTACCATCTGCTATATTCCTGCTTGTTTCCATTGATCTCTTTTTGGCATTTGAATGTCTTCCTAGAGAAGTGTGTTGTGCTCCCACATCCCCAAGCCTGCTTCTGGTGTTTCTAGTCAACATACTATTGATGAGGTTATTGTTATTCTTTTTTTTTTCTTGTTCTTTCTTTTGTCCTCTGCTACTTCTTCTTCCTCCTGCTTTGTTTCATTATTCCCCAGTGCCTTTTTGATGTCTTCCTCATCTCCCCATTTGGATCTTGTTCCTCTAAAAAGGCCAGCTTTACTTTTGCTGGGGAAGCTAATGAAATTTCCAATAGCCCTTGGATTAGGATGTTATCAGGTTGGGCCTCCTGGAACCAGTCTAATTCTTTATCTAGATCTTGAGAGTTTGAAATGAGGTTAAAATTATCTCCTTCCTCTTTGTTATTTGTGGGCTTTTTAACTCCTTTACTTTCACATTTATCTGAGACTAACTCTGTCTTATCCTCTTCTAGTTCCTCTTTCTGATTGTTGTCTTTTTTTCCATGCTCTGAATCCTTATCACTCGGCTCCAACTCCTGATGATCTATTTTTATGCTATCTACTTTCTTTAGTTCATTTCCCACTTCACTGGTGAGTTCTTCCTCGGTCCGTCCAATCTGAGATTGTTTCTTTTGATCTGGGTCATTGGGCTCCAAGGCTTTTAGAGGCCTATCCACCTTTTTCCAAACCTTAGTTTTGAGGTAGGGTTTACCCTCGATACTTGGGCATTTTTTAGCCCAATGTCCAACTTTTTTACAGTGAAAGCAGGCAAAAGGGATTGTTTCATAAACAATATTCTGCCTCCACTTCCCCAGTTTAGATTCTATCTCTATTTCCTCTGCCATGTTCATGTCAGGTCCAACTCCAACACAAATCCTAGCATAAATCAGCCTTCTTTTGGATGTCATGACCTGGTCAATAGCGATAAGCTCCCTGAAGGTGTTGGCTATTCCTGCAAAAACATCTTCCTCCCAGAATTCCATTGGAAGCCCAAGGAGTTTAACCCATATTGGGACTTGGACCAAAAAATTCTTTCCTTTTGCCATGTTAGGGTACCACTTCTGGATGTACATTATGTGTTTGCCAATTGCCCACGACCCACTACCGAGAATGTTTCTTCTATCCTCATCACAAGAAAAAGAAAAGGATAGACAACCTTTGTTCATTGCAACCACATCAACCTGACCTTTCAAATTCCACTTTCTTTTGACAAATCCACAAACGATCTCTATATTAGGTCTAGAGCCCAAAAAATTACCGATCAAAGTATTTCCATTCTAGCAATGTTTTGGTCTATGATTTGGTCTGGAACAACGATAACAAACTTACCTTGAGACACATTCGAGGTGTTTTTAACAAGAAGAGATGACAAATTACCTTTGGGTTTAACCCCGAACAAAGAGGACCACTTACATATATGTCCATTCAAACTGGGTCCCACCTTAAGATTCTCGAGGGTCGATGAAAGAACCTTTTCCGGATGATCTTTTCCTTCCACCCTGTTCTCTGAACCACTAGTCGCTTGTTGTCCTTGAGATCCTTCTGAGTTGCCACCTTCTGTTTTCAAAGTTTGAACCTGCCCGTTCCCGCTCTCGTCTGCTAGCCGCTCTTCACGTGGTCTTGGTTCTCCCCTTGGGTCCCCCAAATCCAAGGGAGCATCGGGATCCTTACTATCTGAGCCCCCTCCATCTTCAGGAATCTCTGAGTCATTTGCCTCATGTTGTCCCGACGCCGAACCAGAACTCCAACTCAAATTTAAATTCTGGATCCGACCGCGCTCCATCCCTCCTCGGTCTTAGGCCGACTTAGGCTAGTGATTGTTTGTTTGTTACATTGTTACATAATAAGGCTCAATGATGATAATGTATTGCACTATGAATAAAGTAACGAAGACTTTCTCATCAACGTTTTATCAATCAGGGTGTTTTTATAAATTCTATTTCTGAAATAAATAAAGGTTGGTTCAATTAGTTCATCATTTCTTATCTATTTTCCATCTAGCCACTAACATTCCTTCCAAAATTCACAAATTTTCAACACCTATTTTGACACACAAAAAAACATCACACTATATTTTTATTTAAATCATTCCACATCTGCATATAATGTCATACATATATATATATATATATATATATATATATATATATATATATATATATATATATACGTATATATATATATATATACATATATATATATATATATATATCTACATATACATATATATGTTTATGTGTGTGTGTATATATATATATATGTATATGTATATGTATATGTATGTATGTATGTATGTTTGTGTGTTTGTATATGTGTATATATATCTACACACACATACATATACATATAATATGTATGTATGTACATATGCATATGGGTGCAGGCACACAAGAAGAGAGGAAGTGTGGGACCACCTATCCCAATACTGCTGGATCTCATCACATTGTATTTTCATTTAAATCATTTCACATCTGCATATAATGTCACATTAGATCATTTTTGCACATTCATATTTTGCATAATATTTGTATTGTCACAAATATTTCAGTTAGGCAATTTTAGATCATTATTGCACATAGATTCATTCCTCATAAAATAAAGGCACATTACATATACCGCATCATATCACATTCACATTAGTCACATCATCAAATAAGCATTAAAAAA